>NC_135067.1:5151515-5454545 GCF_051401765.1 Calliopsis andreniformis | reverse complement strand
CAATACTCAATGTATTACAATTACTCGTCACCCTACAACAGAATCAAGGTGCATAATTTATTTCAATATTTATTATTCGCTATTAGAATAGATAAATTGAAAAATCAACTCTGCGTTTTCCCGCGGAGTCAAGTCATCCCCACTCTCAGTCCCCTCCCCGCACTTCCAGTCCTCCCGATGACTCGAGTTATGCCCACTCATACGCGCGTGTAGACTCGAGTCATCCCCACTTCTTGCTCGCGAGCCGAGCGCAAAACGCGTCAGCTGCTCGCCAGTCGTCTCCGCGACGTCGTTGCGGCGGTGTTGGACGTTTCTTTTTTTTTTTTTTTCCTTCGGTGACTGCTTCGTACCTGACCGCCATTCATCTGCGCATTACCACCCCCCAATACGTCGTGTACCCACGCGTCTTGTGATCGTCGGACAATTATGTGCCGCTGACGCAATTACGCAATTAATATATCGCGACACGCCGGAACGTAATTCGCACGAGCCACCGTCCTGGTGATAAGATCGATAATAATGGATGCTACCTGCGAAGAACTTCCGCGAATGATTTCGGGGAACGGCGAACGGACAGTTGGGGACCACCAGGCCTGATCAACAGCTCTGCGTCGGGAAACACTGCGAGATGGGACTGGCAGGTAAAACTGTTTATTCCCCTTTGGGATATGGGGACCATAGAGGATTTTGAAAATTGATCGGTGTATTGGAGAACAGTGCAAGCGCAAAATTAGACGTTTTTAAGTAATCTTGAAACAGTATCTGGACCCTAGAGTCAAAGTGTTTTGAGTTACATAGAAAATAAGCGAAGTTAACCCTTCGTCAGCAATCTTATTTTTACTGACGTCATCTGCAAACTGAACCCATGTATGTTTTGTACGTTTTTGTATTTTAAAAGATACAAAAAGTGTTCTCAAGTCTTCTAAGTGTTTAGAATATCATCCAATAATTTTTATTGCTATGTCTTACCTTAATTTTTTAAACAAGGTAGGAGCAAATTCAATCAAAAATAGTCTGGGTCGTAAACAACCCAGGTTGCAGACGGAGGGTTAGACTCTAGCTTTGGAGTCTAGATATTTAAAGTATCTCGAAATGTGGTTTCTGAAGTAGCAATGCTCTTTAAGTACCGATTCAATTACATGTATTTTAAAAATAACCCAAAAGTAAAAAGAGACCAGGTGTGTGTGTCAGAGAACACTTCTACGGAGGCAACACTTGTTGGGTCCCAATTTTCAACGTCCATGCGTCCCTAATTATGACGTATATTACCATAATTGTTTTGCTTCAAAATTTGGTGATGTCAATGATGAAATACAATGAACTGCAAGAAATAGTATAAGTTTTTTAAATAGCGGTTTTCTATTCGAGAACAGATCTACGATCGACAGTGTCAGTTGATAACAAGCTACTAAACAGAGAATTTTTCGGTATATTTTTTATATATATTATGTTAACCTTTAGAGAGTTGAAGTAGTTCCTATTTGGAGCCACTTGGCCTCCCTCTAAATGTTAAGGATATGCTAAAGTTTTAGTCGTTTTCTCAGATTCTTCATTCTCAGTGCAATTCGTAACTTGCTAAAAGGGTAGCAAATTATACCTTCATATATATTGAAAAAAAAATTCTGTAGTATTCATGTATAAATTAAACAAGATTTTTGGAAGAGTAAACATGTTTGCATACCTCTAATATACCTACATATTTGTAAGATACACTACTCTACATATACCTACAATATGGGTACTAGGTCATTAACAACAGCTTGTGTTTTTTTTTTCTAGCTGTAATTGATTATGATATTGTGTATAATATCATATAAGAATTTAGGGATTGGACCATATCATACATTAGGAAAGTACAGTCCCAGAAATCAGGTTGTACTTTCTCCTTTGTGAGTCAGATTTCATGCGTTTATGTAAAAGACAATTAATCAATATGTCTTCCTTGGATTAAAAGTAGTAGTGAAGGTTGGCTTTGTTAAGCAGATGAACACATGTAATTCTGGAATGTCCGGTTTTTAAGCCTTAGAGTGGGGGTATAAAAATTCTTAACAGGCGCTGTTTACGGAAATCTTTTAGCCACGTGTGTCTGCAAAGGATTAATCAAGATAGTACATACTTTTCGTTCCGCTTGTTTCAATCTGTCATTAGGAATTAGTTGATACAGATTTGTAATTATGTAATGATTATGAGTAATTATGCCATGAGTTATGATAACTGTTTTATGAGATTTATTTACTTTTTCCTTAAGCATTTTTCTTTTCGATTTTTCTTGTTTTATCTGAAAATTTGGAACATTATTGCTTTTTCAACTAGGAAGTCATTTCTTAGATTTTTCATTACAGTATTTTATTATTATTATTCCATACAGTATTTTCCCTTGTAGTCGCGTTACTATTTTCGTTGTAATTTGAAGCTATCTACTGTAGTAGGATTTCATTTCTGTGCATCACTCAGTTTTCATCAATTTCTGATCAAACTAAAGTGGGATACGAGCATCAACTGACTCCGAAAAAGTGTCCCAAATTATAGACTCGCTAGAGAGTCTATATCGAAAAAGCACTGTACTCTTACATAAAAAGAAATGCAAATAACAATTCCATCTTCTCTATCCTGTCAAGTAGAATACAGGCATCTTGCATTTCTAGAATGACTTCAGATTTATTATCTTTCTCCCATGTAAGTATGGAAACGTTGATAACTCTCTTGGAATCGGCTTGTCATAATATTACGCTTTAAATATTGCCGCGCATTCCACTGTTTCCCAGTGTCTCTACTCTCTTATCCAATGGCCGATTAAACGCGATGGAGATATACGTTTCCAAAGAATCAACAGTGCTGCTAAGGAGTACGCTGCATCCTCGATAGTCACTTATAGCTCACAGATGAATAATAAACACATTTCTAAAGTCTACTTATGCTCACAGTAGTATATCCGAGAAAAGTTTCCTCACTTTATAATATTACCTCGACACAAGCTTGCGACTTGGGATCATTTAGAAGCTTAGAGGACATAGAAAACTCGTGTCTAATTGTAAGACTAATTTTCACTCTCTCCGTTTGAATTTGAATCCTCAATAAAGCGAGAAGTGAAAGAATAGTTCCAAGAAAATATCTATACAGTGCTGTCTCGATATAAGCTCGTGACTTGGAATCAGTTAACAGTTTAAAAAATGAAGGTAGGAGATTAGGGGTTCAGAAGTAAGCTTATTTTTGAGATCAGTAAATACTCCAGTACTTTATGCGTCTTCTCCAAGGCGAGGCTCAGTCTAAATGAAAGAATAGTTTCATAAGGTCATTATAAAGTCTCTATCAAGACAAAACTGAAAATAATTTTAAGCTGTGGGCAATATAGCAACCTTATAATGAGAGAACGTAGTATCTCAAGATTCAGGGACAAGAACGTCAAAGATTTCGTCAGATGTTTCGTCTTTGTATGAGTTCTCTGTGGCGAAACGGAAGCTTCCTAGGCGAAGTTCGGGAGTCTTCGTTGACCGCGGCGCGGTTCACCACCGCAACGCAACGGTGATTAATGATCTTATTATCATCGTTCTCTCCTCCCGGCGCATTGTTGGGAAACGTGGACTATTTACGCATTTGTTTTCAAATATTTTTGCATGCACGACTACTTCGTGTTACGTATTAGATTAGTGCACATGGAATGTCATTTCTGCAAAGTTTGAAATAGGCAGACCAATACCATTGCATTAAATTCTGTTAATCATCAACTCTTTATAAACCACTTTAAAGAAGAAGATAATTGCTGATGTAGATGCGCGTTGAATATAAACAAAATTTATAATAAGGTCATTAGATCCTTCTTATGTGACTTTAAATATAATTGGGATTTTCAAGTAGTTTCTTTTAGAAGTTCAAATTTTGCAAAGGTGTCATAAAAGTTACTGAAAATATGAATGTAATGTTTGAAAAAATTCATACTTGCTAACACAGTTTGTTTTTTAAAATTTAGATCTGATATTTTTTTATTAGAAAATGAACCAGTGGAAGGTTGAAAAATGTTATCAGTAATGTTCTAAGAGAGATTATAAAAGATAATACCAATCAGCTAGTACGAGAGACTATATTTTAGTATTTCAGTGCTTGATTCAAATAAAAATGTAAAGAAAATAGATAAATGATTCTTGCATGAGTCAAGTGATATGTTGAACATATGTTGAGACAGCAACACTGAAGAATCGCAATACAAAAACCTTCATAGATTAAAATATGAAATTTCGCAACACCCCTCTTATTGACATGATCTTGCATTTACTGACTTCTCATATTGTTTAATACATAAACAACTATTCAATGAATAAATAGAATTGAAATAAAAGACCTGTGCAAGCAACATTTATACACTTTCTTAATTTTAGAACATACCTATTATTTTGACAAATTTTGTGTGTTTTGTTTAAACACAACATTTTTTTTAAAAATACAAAATTTGATATGAATCAACCTAATATATTATGAGACGCTGAAGATTTCTGTTGAGCTTCTTCATTTTTTTTAGTTCAAATTATGTAAGATGCGGCAATGTCAAGAAAGAGATTTTCCTCTTCCATTTCCTCTTCTCTCTCTCTCTCTCTCTCTATACGAGTTTGAGTAATGATTTCAGTTCTAGGCTGGTTTAAAATTACATCAATCTACAATCGCTTCTTGGATGATTTCAATAACTTCTTTTTCTCTTAGATAGAATGCAGTTGACGTTGATAAGAGAATATTTATCCGCGGAATTGGAAACGTTTAGATTCTGAAGTGAGACTGTTCTGAATGCGCTTCCTGTTTTTAGAATGTTTCTTCTATAATAGTTAGCACTATATTTAGTGAATAGTATCGCAGATATAATAATATTAATATTAGTAGAATATTTTCAAAGTAATTTTTTATGCAGTATTAGTTAGAAGTTTTGAATCAGCTTCTAAATTAAAGTAATAATAAATGATATTAGCTTATTCCTTTACATTAAAACAAGATATATTATTTTGAATTATAGGTATTTTTCCATAAAGTATAATTTTCATGAAATTTGATAAATGGCTCCAAACTTTTAACCAGTCCTCTTGTTGATAATGTGTTAATATTTCCAAGTAATTAAGTTATGTGTTAAGTAGTATCGATATCATGATAAAAACTGCAGTATGAAAAAATTAATTTATTTACATCTTTTACATATCAGGAACGTGTAAAGTGTTTGAATAGAATATTGGAACTCATTAGAAATATAAAATAGAAGTAAATATTAAATGTAGTTGAACAAACTGTACAACAATTATTGAGCAGAAAATTATTTGCTAGGAATAATTCGTTATTCTATATTGTACTTCTTTGCTTTTAACGTGTGAGAAAACGTGGTCAAATGTTTGTAGAGTTAATCTTCATTAAAGAGGTCATTTCCGTTTCTTTACGCGCCAATTTTAAATCGGATGGTATTAACTTCATGCCTGAGGTCTGTTTATAATAGAGAATGTATTTCAAAGCAGACATAACTCTAGTATTTTTTTTTCTTTTACTTACAAAAAAAGATGTGAGAATTTCTTAGTGTTATGTTCTAAAAATTAGTTACATATTTTTAGGCAGTAGAATGATAATTTATATCTATCGTAGTTGTAAAGTTAAAAAATATAAGTGATATTTTCAGAAAATTTGAATTTATATCTTAATTGAAATTTATAAAGTAGAATTTGTGCTTCTAGCAGAAAGAGATTGGATTAATGAAACTTTCCCCTTTAAAAATGAGAACATAATAAATCACAAGTTAATAATACAAAATGAAGATTCAAAATTATAAATATATATAATTATAAATTTATATAATATATAAAATCTGCTGCTTTGCTTTACAATCACAGATATTACACCCAGGCACCACGTTTAGACATTTTATGATAAAAAGTAGATTGTAGGAAACAGTTAATCAAGTTTCTTTACCAAAAGAGTAACACTATCCATGGAACAGTATCCAGTCTAGAATTCAATGTGAAATTGAGTGAAACTGTGTTTTTGCACGCGTTTAAGGTTTAAATTCGTATTGGACTACATGCAAAGACAGTCGCACAGGAAGAAAAAAAGATATATGAAAAACGTGTTACTCGTTTCGCCGTAGTGGCTGCATTTACTTTTTAACGCGTGTCGTATTCGTGTTTGAATCTTGGTGTTATGTAATTGACCCAGTTTGGGTGAAATTAATGCACCGCAATAAAGATTTAGCGAAACAGCAATTACGAGGCTACGATCGTTGTTTACGCGATAAAATAATTCTTGAACAACAGTGAAAGTCATTAAGGAGTTTAACGTTATAAAACTAATGTCAAAATAATGAATACTAATCTTTCGGTTTAAAAATAACCAATAACCGTGTGAAAAGAATCATTTTATTTTTAGCTTGTGTCTCATGCTTTACCTATACATTTCACTAGACGCGATTTAAACTTGTGTTGAAATATCATAAATTTCCTTTTTGCAGTATTTTGTGGTATTTTTGATATTATGATAATATGAACTTTGATTGAAATATTTTTTTATTCTAAGGGAATCTATAATCGAGCTTGATTTACATGGAAAATTGCTGAATTTTTTTTCAGATCACTGAAGTGATTTCCATTAAATTATAACTGAATCCTCTAGTAATAATATTAAATATATTAAATACATATTTTTTTGTGAATAGTTCGAAAGAAAATTATATGATAATGAGCCGTAAATTAAGGAAAATAAATTACTTCCCTAACAACATTTTGTTTAATAAATTGTTCAAAATGTGTCGAGTGATCATTTTTATTCTTAAAGTATATTATTTTACTATATTTATTCTTTAAAAGAATTTTATGTTTTATAAAACTTTATGTTGAATGACTTTAGTTTGCTTTTTTGGATTCTGAGAAAATACATTAAAATGGATGAAAAATACAATTTTACAGAACAGCTATTTTTTCGAAAAACAGCGATAATTTCTCTATCAAACATTTAATTTTCAGTTCAATTACAAGAATTTTATCTTGCTTTCTTTTTGCTTATACGTCTGGGCTATCGTAAATGAATATGAAAACAGTTTATATAAACACGTTTCCTTGTATTAAACAATTTTATAAGTAATATGAGTTTACCTCTTATCTCAAAATCTATATTAAGCTTTTTTTAAACTTATTGAATATTTTTGTTTGTTGAAAGTTCGATAGAAAACATAATATGAAACTGTTGTTGTCTGACGAATATCTTTTATACTAACTGTATTACGTATCTGAAAATAACAATTTTACAGTTGAATCTCAGCGTGTATCGTATTCAAAATCGTGACTACGATTTAGTTGTTAGGCACCACTTCCAAGCATATCTGTGTTTGCCTATGCTAATGTCGTTTTCAGAGAGCAAACAGAAGGGGGGCTGTGAATTAACAAGTAAAAGAAGCTTTTAGCTATAAGAGGCTCGCCATTAATTATTAATACTGTTAGCGCACAACGCGACTCTGAAAAATACAGAGAATATCCTTGTCCATGTCGTTTCTATTTTCATTTCGTTGTTATCCGTTTTTACTTTTCGATGAATTTTACGCAAAGAGCAAAATTAAAAATGTAAAAAAAAGTATGCACAACTGAATAATCTCTTTTCTCTTTTCTTTCTTCATGCTCAACAATATTCAGCACCTAAACAGATTATACACAGTAAGCTGATTCTTAAGTCATCGCGTTTCAGTTGTACTCTAAATTAAAATTATAATTAGAGTTAAAATTTTGTTTGTATGGGTCACGATATAATTTACATAAGAATCTTAGCGAATTTAAATTTCAATACTTCAAAAGGTCAATTAATGCCAACGAGAAATAATGCCAAGGAAATAGAAATATTAGATTATAATCAAGAAGGAAGAATAAGGTTTCAGTTTTTAAACAACAGACATTCTTTGATGAAAGCTTCTTGGATAAGGAATGTCGTATAAGGATATTTATACGAGAATTCTTGACTTCTGTAGTCTAACTTCGATTGATAATTAGTAGACTGTGGATTTTTATGCATTTATGGAAATTTGAAATGTACAGGAAGTTACAGAATGGGTATAATATTAGAAAATATAGAAAATTTAAAAAATGAAGTGCAAATTATACTATTTGAAAGATGAAGCAAATTTTTATTGAAATTGCATTTCTTGAACTCTGTTTATGAAAATATGAAATTGCATAAAAGATGCAGTCTAAAAATTAGTCAAGATTCGGAATATCTCAAAAGTAGAACTTAAGTTATCTACGTCTGAGTTATCTGTACATCAAAAGTTGTCTAATAACCAAAATTTAAATGTCTTTTTCTTAAGTTTTGCATCATTAAGTTTCCATTAATTCATGAGACACCAATTTTTTGGTAGCTATTAATCACTCCGTTTTAACCTGTTAGTTTATTTCAATTAACAGTATCGTGTTTTTATCAATCCATGGTTCAACTATAATAATCGACTTATTAAGAAATTAAATAAGATTAGCCAAAACATATAAATACTGTCTTAAAGTAGATTTGATAAGTATTATTTCCACTAATGTTATTCTAACTATTTAGGGGAGTGTTATCTAAATAAAATTGTTATTTATGATATTTTCTAAAGTGCACATTAAAAGTTTGTTTTGTTTTTATTATTATCTATGAATAACTGCAGCGTGCGCGATATCTGGCGTAAGAACGTTGATTCTTTGAGAATAAAAATCATCCCGAACATCTAGTCAGTTTTTGTTGACGAAGAACGAGAAACTTCCTCGAAAAGTCCTGTAAAACCTCACGATGGAATTCCAACGATTTCACTAATATCTGCTTATTATAACGAACTCGCTTTTGAGATTGGCGAATGAAATTCGTCGATAAAAGTTTCCATAAAAAGTTCTCCGAATGAAGGTCGATGCAGTTATCATATTCTGTCGGTGTCGAATTCTATGGAATTTAATATATCGTTTTAAAGGGTAATACAGTAGTCTTTTTTAGAATTTTTATTGATAATTTTTGCCTTTTTTCATTCTTCTTCATCTTCGTATACATATCACGTTAATGCATTTAATATTTAAAGACAAAACGAAATCACAAATATTTTGTCAAATATACATATATATAAATTAATATTAAAATATATGTAATTATATAAATATATATAAATTAACACGATTAAATAAAAATGATTATTTAAAAAAAAGTAAATTACCTTCTGAACTAAGTCATATTTTTAAATGATATAACGTACGTATGCCTCCAATACTTATTTTACGTATGAAAAGAATAATGCTAAAAGGAATTAGATAGTGTTTGTCTTTCTGAAAGTTGAGTCTTACAATGAGCTTAAGCCTTTCAATAGTTTGAGCTTCCCAGGATTACACATTTGTGTATTAAAAGTAGCATAGAAACAGGTGACTAGACTCGAGGAGAAAAACAAGGTTTGTTAACCCTTGATGTTTATCGCGAGTAAAACTTTATCCCAAGTAAATGTTCACTTACGATTATCAGGGAAAGCTGATAACTAGTATGTACCGATCGTTTATTCATCTTTAACTTGAAAACTGTAATTTTCACTTAGTGATAACCTTCAAAGGTTAACAATGTTATCTACTTTCTGCTACGGAAACAGATAAAGCTACTTGATAGGAGATAATTAAACAACTTGGTCAAATATTGAGAAGCAATAAGGAAATGTAACTAAATTTCTTTAAAGGAAAATCAGGGTTACTCCTATAACCTTTCATTTGCTACAAGGTTTTTGCCATCAAAGCTGAGAGCAATGTAGCAAATGAATAAATTCAAGAAACCGTTAATGGCGGGCTTTTACCATTTAAGGGCTAAATGATCAAGTTTTACTCTTGCTACAAAATCACATTGCTTCAGTAACGACATAGCTTAAATAATAGTAGTTTTTGTATTATAAAAATAACATTTCTTATGCGAAACAATATATTATTTATCTATGTAAACTGGAAGTATCACTGTTGCATGTATGAAGAAACAATTATAGGTATTTATAAAGGTTGAAGAAACGCCTAAAATACGTGTGAAATGTGTCTGATTTGGGATTTATTCTGTTAGTTCCTCTATGTCTGACTTAGGATTCATTCTACTGACTTCATTGTGTCTGAATTGGGACTTATTCTACTGACTTTACTGTTTATAACTTGGGACTTATTCTACTGACTTCTTCACTGTTTATAACTTGGGAGATACTCTACCGACTCTGCTGTGTCCAACCTGGCTAGTGTTTGTCAGCAGAATAAATCCTAAATCAGGCATATTTCACGACTAAAAATACAATTGGAATTAAGGGGACGAACATTTACTATTATGTCACGTGAACACACGTTACATATTATAGCAAATTTGTTTCATATTATAGCAAAATGAGTCTAAAACGAGGGAAACACTTTGGTTTACACGAGGGATTTGCTATAGTATGTAACGTAAGTTCCACCCTAAATCCTAAACAAGACATATTTCATGCAAATTTTAGACATTTTTGCATTAATTAATAACTCTGAAACGAAACTTCAAATATAATTTTGTTATTCTTCATTTCTGTCCTACTTTGGTACGTAGAATTTCTCCTTAAAATTTCCGATACCTTCTGTCGAACTCTCTGAATGCCTAAAGTGTCTTATTACTACAGTTAGGAATAAACTTCTGCTAGTTTGTGTAAATAAATTGCTTATATAGGATATAACAAAATATAGCCATCGATTTTTAAGAAGTGATAAGAAATTTAAATTGAAGCACAGAGTATCTTAACTCCTAGTGTCCGATTTGCATTCGTTTTGCAATAATAATGTCTTCAAACTAATATAATTATATGCTAAACTAAGAATCGGAGGATTCTGTAATTTTACAAGTGCGTTGTATCTCTTATGATTTATGTCTTATAAAGTTTCAAAAATCCGTGATACATTTCCTACGAACATTTAAAGTTTTCAAAGGTTTAAAAAAGTTAAATTATAAAAGATACAACAAAATGCATTAATATCACGTAATGATATTGTTAATAAACATATATGTAACATTACAGAATTCTGATTATTAGTTTAGCATATAATTATGTTAACTTTAGTAGATTATTATTGCAAAAGGAAGACAAATCGGACACTATGTTATAGGATATTTTATTCTTCAATTTGCATCCCCTACCAACCTTTAAAATATTGAAGGCTATATTTGTTACAACCTGTATATCTATGTGTTGTAATTAGATAGTCTAGAAACTAGGGGTAGGCAAGGGTTGCTTAAAACTAAATCATAATGCAAGGTGTTGATTAAATGGTTAACTCTTAACCTCATTTCAAATCGAATCTTCTCAAGTCTGCCTTTATCCATCCTACAAATCACATTAAAACGTGCCAAATAAATTAACGACCAAAGGATCTTCACGCCTCGTCAGATCTAAGAGATCCGCGGAAACAGATAGGCTCCTGGAACAGTAGCGAATCCCGTTTAACTTCGATTAGGTAAATTTCGTGGAATTCGATCGGAAATGGTATCCGGCTAGCAAGTTGGAATCCAGTGGTTCATTCGCTTACGTAATGTAATGGACACACACGCGATGTCTCTTCCCTTCTCTCTCCATGCCTTCTCGAATGCAATCACGTGTCTTTCTCCAGTCGGTCACTTCTCCTCCTCTCTTTCTCTCCTCGGCTTTCGCAATTCGTATTAACTTCGTAGATGAATCAATTGGTCACCTGAGTCCTCGAGAGGCAGCGTCGAGCGTGCACGAACCGAAGAGTCGAAAATCGAGGACTGAAGTGAAAAGATGGAGCGAGAGGAGAGGGGAGAGAAAGACGTAAATTGCCAAATAGGAAGTAGTTGAGAAACGAAGCGAAGCGATCGATCGATCATTTCGTAACCGAAGTGTTCTCCGTTCAATTATCCACTATGGCCGATTTGGTCGAGGAAAACGTTAATCGTCTTGGGGCCTTTTTTCCTTTCTTTTTCATTCATCGAATGTAGCCGCGGGACCGTGGTCTGGGCCAGCTTTAGTGGGTCGATTGAAAACTAATAAAAGGAGCGCAGAATGTGGTTGGACGGGATTAGTTCCAAGACAGAATATTTCTTGGGAATTAAAAATGGCTGTAATTCCCATTTTCCTATTAAAGGTGTAAGATTGGTCATTATTTATCGTTTTTGGTTGTTAATTTGCTTGGCACGTTTGAATGTAATTTGTAGGGTGGATAAGGGCAGACTTAGGAAAATTCGGTTTGGAAAGAGGTCAAGAAGTAACAATTTAAAATAATGTTTAGGTTTGTTAACCTTATTTCTTGGCATAGCAAGGTGGAATTACCTTGATTAAGTTCTTAGTTCTTAGCTTATACACAAAGTTTCGAGAATAGTGTACCAAAAATGGGTAACAAGGACACAAAAGAGTTTCGAAGACTTGAAAATTAAATTAATTTCATTAAATTGATTTGAAAATTTGAAAAATTTTAAGCTTTACTTGGAAGTTTAAGATCGTAAAATTTCAAAAATTGAAGGTTTGTTCTTTATGAAATGTTTTAAACATTCAAAAGCTTTGAAAATTCGAATTAAAATTTTGAAATTTAAAAAATTTTAATTTGAAATAGTTCATGTTGAAAAAATAATGATATAAGAGCAGGACTGGATATTATCGAAGTAAGCTTTAATTCGAATTCAAAGTTTTATTTTCATTTTATGTATAGTAACTACAGAATATTTAATAAGGTTATCTCTGATAACTGAATAGTTATTTCCGAAATTATTCTCTAGGATAAAATATTTAGAAAATGGTATTTTGAAGACGAAGTAACTATAATATACACAAATTAGATGAACCACTATTGGATTTTATTCCACACACTCCCTAATGCATACAATGATTTACTTGAGTGATGGACTTGTAATAGTAACCAACATTGATCATGCTCGTAGATAATTTATTATATAAGTAGAATTTAACAGACTGTGCGCTTTCTTATATGCAAATAACTGAATCGCAACAGAACTCTATAAAACAAAATTACTTATGCACACTTTATAAAATGACTGGTATGCACTTCCTAGTACATGTAATTTAGACATATTAAGAATATGTATGCGATTTGAACAAATGCCTATTTTCCAACTGAAAAGAGAATGCATACTAACGGTCATTTCAGAATAATGTATTGGAATTTTCTAGATTACCTACTGTCGTGCGAGCAATTAACCCCAGATTAGTACTATGAACATTTGAACATTGAACGTCGCGTCGTTGCTACCGTTAATTCTTTGAAAGCGCCAATTCGAATGCTTTTTGTGTTTCCTGAGCAACTTTTGTACACCCCTGTTTCTAGTATATACCCATCGAAACCTACAAGCATTCAATGCACATTCTACATTAATCACCTAATTATCTGTCCTGTAGACGCTCATAGTAATTGAAAGACTAATGCTTAAAACTTCAACAGAGAACAACATACAGGTTTCTGTCCTGTAGACGCTCATAGTAATTGAAGGACTAAAGCTTAAAACTTAAACTGGGAACAACATACAGGTTTCTGTCCTGTAGACGTTCATAGTAATTGAAGGACTAAAGCTTAAAACTTAAACTGGGAACAACATACAGGTTTCTGTCCTGTAGACGCTCATAGTAATTGAAGGACTAATGCTTAAAACTTCAACTGAGAAGAACATACAGGTTTCTTGTATTTTTCGAATGTTTTGATCCTGTACTATAACATACTGATTGCGTCTTTTTTGTGTTTAGTACTGTATCACTAAATGTCGCTAATGTTGGTATAGCGTGAATTGAAGATCCATGTAATGTTCGTCTAGTGTTTTATTAATATATGTACTTTGCGACAATTTTAACGATGACTCCTTGTTTCAGTGAAATGCTGAATGATGAGAGCCAAACGTAGACTTGTGTGTGTTCAAGTCTTTTTTTCTCTGAGTCATCGTCGAACATACTATTGTATACATAGTATATTTTAGTAAATCACATATTGGATATACTAATGTATGTACTATATGTTTTCATAAACCAAGAACTAAAAATTTTACTCTTTTGTCTTGTGAGTTCCTTTGGTTTATTATTTCTTAGATATGATGAATCTATTCAAGCACTAATAGGAAGTTACTCTATGTGTATATTTGTGGTTGTAATTCAAGACAAAATAAATCACTTATTTCTATTTTCGAAATATTGATTAAACTGGAGTTTAAAGTTCGAAATTCTAATTCTGTAAATATTATGAACTAGCAGTTGATTATAATTCTTTCAGAACAGAGTTGTTTTAATTCAATACGCTTCTATTAAAAACAAACTGTATCGTTTAGACTGTCTCCAAAAATTTGATTTTTAGATTTTTACATTCTTGAAAAATAAATCAGTAATTGCATAAACTTCGATGCTTGCATTCATTTAAGTTCTCATTGTTTACAGCAGTCGAGGTTCTACTATGACAGAAACTTCAATTCACAAATGACCGAAATTCGTCAAATTCATTATAATTATTTCCCATACATGCAGGTATATTGCAATATAATATAATATGAAAATGTAAACTGATAACCCATTTAACAAAGACGCAACATTACTGGTATAAGTGACACACTAAATTGACTCTCGAAACGAATCTCTTTCCCTTGCATCATCTTGCATAAGGAAAAAACATTTTGATGTTAAGACATTGATTAACTCAAAGACGCTTAGCACGTGTTTGTGAATATTAGTTTACTAGCCTTGATCTAATTCTAATCTCCGGTTTTCATATCGGACTGAGTCAATGATACTCGATATTTATATGAACCATTCTGCAGAATCCGCTCTAACATTCTGCGATAATGAATAATAATATAAAAAAAGGAGAAAATACAACAAAATATTAAACTTTAGATACTTTAAACCACGCGTAAAATACTACTAAAGAATTCGAAAAAAATTCGATCCTGTTTCAGAAAAACAGGAAAAATAAAGCCAGAAGAAAGTGTTCAGTTTTCACGGAAATTCTCAACACATTGTTTCACATTGTCTCTCATTTATATCTCCGTTCTGCATAATAGGCGCAAGAGACGCTTAATAAACAATTAATCGCGAGCTGGGATGGAAAAACATGCGCGAATGGCTTCATCCTTCACGCGTGGAAAACTTTCCACGTTTCTTGCTTGTAAACGGAGTCGATGCCTTTTATCGCTCCAGTAAAGACTTCTTTTGCCATGGACAAAAAACGTCGTTCCTTTTTTCCCGCCATCCCCCTCCCCTCAGCGGTGTCGCCAGAGCTGATTTTCATAATTAGCTCCCCGGGAAAGGTCGCGTTTCAAACGTTTCACAATCCCTCTCTTTCTCTGTCTTGCTTTCATTTTTTTTTTTTTGTTAAATTTATAGCTCATGCTAATTCAATGTCATTATGAATTCCGTAAATGCTCAGTGATAAATCTCAAGTACAATCCTGGGGAATGATAAATTATTGTAATTGAACTTTCATTGCTGTGATATATGGTGAAGTCGCGATTATATTAATCATAGCCGATCTAATCGATGTGCTCGTATGTGTTCATAAAAAACGATTAGTCCTTAGAAATGTAACGGTATATTGTTTAAACCGTAAAGACAGTTTAGAAATAGGTAGGCATACGGTACAAGCAGAATATATACAGGGTGTCGTACGTAAGTCTTGTTACGAGATTATAGATTTTTTCTTCCACTTCGTAAAAAATTGTGTTAATCCTTGTTATACGAAGATAGGGTCAGTCAGAGTTTAATTACAGGTTTTTAAGAATTGGAATTCAGAAAATTGGAACTAACGGTTTTCGAAAATTTATAAATTAAAGATTTTGAGTATCTGAAGATTTTAGGGTTTAAAGGTTTGCAAACTTTTCAGAAAATTTAAGCAAACATATACATGGTATTCAAGTTTTCAAGAATTTGTAAATTGAATAGTTGAAAGATTTGAATACTCGAATTTGGTCGTTTTGAATTTTATTTAACGCAGTCGTCTATATATATAATATTTATTACAGTTGCTACATTTTCTTTTATGTTCTATAGGGTATTATCTTTCTGCTGAGTATGTTATAAATCACATATGATGTTATAATTTTGATTATCTTGAATGAATTACAGATTCGTTCACGTGTGGAATAGAGCCTCATCTATCCAAACACTTATTTATCTTAAAATTCATACATTTTATTATTCGACTCACAGATTCTTTATCCTGTTGCAAACGTATTGTTTTACTAATATATGTGCCTATATGATGTCAAACCGACTAAAAGTATATGGTATTGAAAAGTGCATCTGAAGCATAGACTTCAGATAAGAAATGTAACTCTACACAATTATACATATGTTGAAAAAATTTGTGTTAAAGAACAATTGTAAATAATGTAGATCGTCAACAAATTTTACCTTCATATGTCTTAACATGAATTTCATTTTAAAATGAATTATGGATGATTTTGTACCTTGAAAATATACAAAATGTTTAAATACATATATTTAAGAAAATAAAAAATTAAATTTTCAAGGTTCTTGTTACATAAAAAGTTATTTCGACATAAACTTTCTGCAGTCATATAGTCTATAATCTATTCGATTATAGATAAGTTCTTCAATTATTAGAAAGCAGTCATAGAATCTTGATCGGTGAAAGAGTTTTAATTCTTGACAATAATCATTTTTACGATTAGTCTTCTTGTCTATGATTCATCAAAAGCAGTTATTCTTTTTTTCGCAGAACAGTTTAATTTTTTCTACTTACGTATCAAATGATAATCAACAATTTTCAACATCATTATGTCTAATATATGTTAACCAAGTCTTCCCTACACATATGTAGAAATTAGAGATTCGATTTTAAATAGGCTAATTACATCGCCTTGTATTCAGAGTGACGCAGGACAGACGCGATAGACAAGGATTTTTAACGAAACAAGTCTGCTTCGATCCACTGACCTACCATCCAGCACATGTCATTGAAGGTCCAGTAAGAATGTCATATTGGACAAAGAGCAAAAGTAAACACGTTTCTAGCGTGCAAATAATTACTTAGGATCCACGGCCGCGGAAACATTACACCTAGAAAAGCGTGGCTGGCCTTCTGGTTGCTAATCCTCATCGAAATCTTATTCGTTAGCGTAATAAATCGTGGATTACGTACTGTTACTACTTCAGTAAATCTCAAAATAGACATTTCCATGTAATTAACCCTTAGCATACAAAGATAGGCTTACTTAATACAGCACTACTACAAATTTAAAGATTTAAAGTTTTTAAATCTTCAAATTATCATGCATTTAAATTTCAAAATACAAATCTTCAATTTTTCAAATGAACTTTCAAATATTCAGATATTTAAAGCTTTCTAATTTTCTGCTTTTCAAATCTCTCTAATTCTCAAGTCTTCAAATTTTCGAAATCTTCATATGCAAGTATTTATTTCAATTTCTGGATTCTAATTTTTAGACCTCTGTATTTGAGCTCTGAGTAAACCCTCATCACGATAAAGATTGATTTCTGAAAATTTGTTTTCAATGAGTTCCAGAACACTTTATAGTTCTTTACGTTACTTGTTTCTCACGAGGGATAAGATTATCAGCTTTTTTCTTTTTCAAGAATTTATACACTTTCTACGTATGTTGTGAAATTTGTGGTTGGTTCACTGAGTTTTTAATCGTTCAATTTTGCTGTAACACGTAGCCCGATTTGGTTGAAATAGCCTGAATTTGTGGTTACAACTGTGTTATTGAAGTGATGGATGATTGAAAATATTTTCTCCTCACATTTTTGTAGCTTGGAATGAGTCGAGGTAAAACTTCGATTAAGTTGGAAGAGGATTTACACTGTGGCTTGTGTTTGGAGATTCATGTTTGAATTTAGTGTTAGACAGTTGACAGAGAATTGCGTTTAATACAAATGTACTTGAGTAAACGTAAGCGAGTTTTGCCTCGTTGATATTCTTTTTCAATGTAATACCGCGAACAAAAATTGTATAGCGAATATAAAAAGAGACACTTAACATTAAGCAATAAAATAATTGTTTTTACGTGAAATACTTTCACAATTGATTTACTTGATGTAAATTTAAGAAGTATTAAAATTTTGTTGACATCATTCAGTGTAAAAGAAAAGAAATCATTTATTTAGTGTCATAATAGTTGTCACGAAGTTTTATGTACTATAAATTACTAAGATTATAATGACTACAGAGAATGAAATTTAATTAATGATGGCAGAAAATACTTTTATAAATAAAGTCATTAATTTGAGAAATAACTGTACGATTAGCGTAAAGACACTAAAGACAGCATATATTAGTGTTTGAATAATGATGAACTTACTATTCTTGTCATTTGCCATTTATATCACGCACGCGGAAGTTGGATTTTTTTGGATAAAAACAGTGAAGAACTTCTCGATTCCTTTTCACATTACAAAGTACGAATTTACATGTTTCAACTCACAACTTGTCTCAAAACAAATTCTAGCACAGAGATTTTGATATATTTGCAATTTCTAAGACGTAAATTAATTATCTCTGCACATCAACCAGTTGTAAACTCCGATTA
This sequence comes from Calliopsis andreniformis, assembly GCF_051401765.1. Taxonomy (NCBI): domain Eukaryota; kingdom Metazoa; phylum Arthropoda; class Insecta; order Hymenoptera; family Andrenidae; genus Calliopsis; species Calliopsis andreniformis. Next base: position 5,436,038 of record NC_135067.1, on the reverse strand, counting down.
TCTCCATTTTCTCATTATTTTTATCTTATCCTTATCTTCCTGTTTCACTCAAAATGTCTGATACGATTAACTCAAAATGAACTGCTTGAAATATTATCTGGAATAGGAATTTCTAATGGGTGCTCCAAAAATGTCGTTCCAACTGTTGTAGGAGACTCCAACATTAATGAGTCCAGATTCTTTAAAATTTTGATTCGATTCTTATAAAATTTTGCGACTATTTCTGATCTTTCAGTACACCCATATACCATGATTTATACATACAGTCCTGTATCATCAAATTAGGGCCATTCAAAATTTTCAATTTTTTCAATGCTTTTAATGGAATTACAAGGCATAAGTGAACCTTAGTAAAATATTAAGTACTGATATTATACGCAAAAAGTACACAAAATACATATTAAGAACGTGTATGTCCTCCCTTTGCTTTGATTACTACTTGTATTCTTTCTGGCATGTTATGTATACATCAGCTACTGCAGTATTTGAAAATGAATATGCAAGTTTTTTAAGTAAATTCCACACATTTTCTATTGGATTCATGTCGGTTGAATTGCCTAGCCAGTTGAGGAGAGGCATGTTTTCGGATGATAACAAGTTCATGGTCGATTTTGCCTTAAGACACGGTATCAGACTGAAGAAAGACAGTAAAATATAAACCGATTGCTGTACGCACAGCCATTTTAGTTTGCACTAAAAATTTGAGTAATCAAAGACAATTTGCAATTTACAACACAGGATTATAGTTAGAAAACAGAATTTTTATGAATGACCCAATTCGATGGCTCAAAACAGTACACATAGCAGTACTATACAAATTTAATTTTAATAAACTGATAGAAACGATCTTGCACGAATTATCTAAAAAAGAACTAGGTTGAAACAAGAAAATGTTATTCCTCTTCTATATCCCCCTTTCCTTCAAGCCCATAGCATAAACATTCGTACATTGCTTCACTCGATAGATATATTATTTAAATCACTGTTTCCAGTAGTTTTCATTCGAGACGCGACTACCGCCGGTGTCAATCGTGTCGTCTGAGATCAAGGCCCGGTCGCGCTCAGTCATTCTTGCTTTTTGCTCCTCTCAATACGGTTGCTCGTGAACGGCTGATTTACCGGCGTAGCGTCAAGGTGTTGCCCAACGAATCCCATCAATTGCCGATAGACAGGTGTTTTTGCACCAGCAACGCTCAGCTCGCCTGGCCACCGTTCTCTTTCCGCTTGTTTTCCGTCTCCAATCGTCTGCGCCTCATCCGTTTGTTATTGTAACGATACACGTGTCAGTGGAGGATCTCTTCGCTCTAAGGAGGAATTACGAGGAATTCATTATGTACTTGGCTATGCCTATTCGTTTCCTCGTGGCTTCTTACAACATTCTTGGGATTACGATTGTTTCGCGTTGACAGTTTGACTGTCAAACCATTTTTAGTAATCGTGTCATTCGAGACATGCGGTACCCTTGGGTACGATGACGAATTGTAATTGGTGATTCAACGAGAACCGTCATTCGGCAGTTTAATTAAAAATTTGATTGTGTGAGGTACAGTGATCGATGTAGGTAGATGAGTGATTAAGTAAGGTGATTTAGAAACTGTTTTTTGTGGAAGCATTTTTTTTTTTTTGTAAATGGCCGTAAGAAAAATAAATTGAGCGAATAGTTATGAAGTAGAAAAAGAAGATGCTATTTTAATTTGTATCTTTAATTTTCGTATTTTTGTTGAGTCGAGCGTGCAAATTGCGAGAAGGTCTTTAGGAGGTGGGGGGCTAACATTTTGCAAGTGGTTGATTATATACTAGTTTGACTGGGCAATCATATTTTTATTGCGCATGTCTAGACAGAAGGCTCTACTTTATCTTTAGAGGAACTATTCAACAGAGTCTCGGGAGCATGTGCGCTTATCGCATAGCGGATTAAAATGCGAAAAACAGTAAATTCCAAGCACAGTCTTGTCATTCTTACAAGTATAATAATCTTTATTTTCAGGGAATTTTAATTTCCTTAAAATAATAATACAATTCTCATATGCATTTCGTAACTACAAAAATTTTAAATATCGTATCAAAATTAGAATTTTGTCTTCTTTTAAGTTACAGTCAAGATCACCCTTAGCATTTCGAGATGAAGTTACTCAGGCACCTTTATACAATTTTTGCAACAAGAATGGCTTTAAAGTTTGAAAATGTCAAACTTTTGAAATATTGCTTTTCAATTTTCAAATTTTTGACGACTACATGTGTGCATAATATTAAACTTAAATATCTATTATTAACATCGGATAAGATAGTAACATCCCAAATAGCACAGAGACATCTTAAAAACGTCTTAAAGACATCCAGTAAAGTCCTAAGAATCTCCAAAAGACATCTCTGAGACGTCCGATGTTACAAATCAGTATGTCTTTAGGACGTTTTAAGGATGTCCAACTTACGTATATAAGACGTTCAGACAAAAATTAGACGTTTTGAAAATGTTCAAAAGAGCGTAAGTCTTTAGGACGTCCATGTAGTGCATTTTTAAGACGTTTTATAGACGTAAACTTTACAAGCCTTTAAGATGTACGCTCTTGGATGCTTTTAAGACGTCTAAACTATGTCGTAAGACGTTCAGGCATAAAATGAACATAAAATAGTCTTCAAGACGTCGTGTGCTATCTGGGATTGCACAAAGCGACTAAAAATTTGTTCATAAGTATCCTTCCTGTCTCTTTAATCTATTCGCGCAGGATTTAGATATTCCGTATTCGCTATGAACAAGATAGACAAAGAAAAAACTGGCAATTATAACGTATGAATATTCATTAACTTTACAAGATTTTGAAATTAAATAAAAAACTTGAACATGAGTCTGACTCGTAGACGCGCATTTTGGCTTCGGTTATGCATAACAAGTCTAACTCGTTATTTTACGCGAATGAGTTAACCATCAAGTACGCCTGAGCTAGGTGTATGTACATTCCTTTATTTGAATGTTCCCTCCGTGTTGCACAGTAGGGAGACTACGCAACAATCGTTATGCGCGTGCGCGATTCAACATGCCGCGTACTCGTAATTTGCATATTATCTTGTGCATCCATTAATTACATACTTCCGATAAATGTAATATTAAAAAAATAGTGGAACACAATATCAGTACTTATAAATATACATACTTTTCCAAATTATGAATATAAAAAAATAACAATAAATGTAAACTGTTTTTATAAAAGCTAGATTAGGAGCAAACTTGATTTTTCCCATTGATTTATTCTTATTAATAATTTTAGTCAGCAAAAACATTCTCTTTGAGGTTTAAAAATTCTGGTATACTCTTCTACTATAAATTACTTAGCTTATAAATAGACTGAGGATCTTTATGTATTTATGAGAAATTTCAGTGTGCAGAAAAGTGAAGAATCCATATAAAATGGAAAAATGGAAAAATTATCGAAAGATAAGTACACTTTATGATACTTGAAGGATGAAACAAGCCTTTAGTTAATTTCTCTAATTATCTGTAGAAAAAACATCCATAGTCTACTAATAAACGCAGTTATATATGTGACAATGATAAAGTTTAGGAGAAGGGAATAGAAGAGGGGAGTGAAAGTATTTTTGTTTTAGAAGGAACTATTGCTAAGGTTTTCTTCCCATTCTGGGTCATTAATTATCTACGAGGTCTACTGTCATGTAGTGATTGAGTGTCATGCATAATTGGGAGGCTTACAAAATTATTGACATCATTGGCTGTTAACGCTGTATACGATGGTAACGTTCACGTAAGCGCATCGTAGGAATATTGAGAGAGGAGGCAGAGAGAACAAGTTGGTAGTGAATTGCGACGATTACGTCATGAGGGTCAGTTTTGCTTGTCATCGCGCGTCAGCGAAATCTGCCGGAGCCGAAGGATTCTCCCAGAAATATGTATTAGTGTAAAAGTTTATCTCAAAAGAATTGTATTCTAAATAATCACTTCCCTTAATTAGGGTGTCCTTCGTTCTTTTTGAAGAATTCAACGAACCTTTTGTATTTTATCGTCACGCCTTACTATATATGGTTGCTATGATGATACGATTAGAGTCTACATGTTGATTCAATTTTTAATATTTGATATGAGAAATATCCTTAGATAACTTATAGAAATTTGTAAACTAAAAAGTTGGTAATTTTGGAATACTATTACAAATCGAGTTTTATAATGGAATCACAGTAATTCTACTAGATTATTATGCATTTGCTACAACAGTGACATAAATAAAAAATTTTTACTTTTATCTTGTTGTTATAGGAAGCTGGTCTTGCATTAAATGGCAATATTAGCTCAGTTCTTCGAATAGCATAATTTTTTAATTATGTGATCGTTGCAGTAAATGAGCGTTACGTTATAATACTAGCGCCACATCAGCTAGAAATTAAGATCCTGTATAACGAAAAGGAAAGAAGAAGGAAGCTTTGAATAAGTTATATAAACATGAAGTCATATTAAAATTCGTATCTGAAGATTCTTATTTAAAATTGATATTAGATGGTTAATACCAACCAATTACAAACTATAAAGATTATACAAACGCGAAAATATTGTTTGGCAAACTACTTCCAAAAATCGTACCATGAGTAAATATAAAAATTAAGTGTTTCTTATTTAAACAATGAGTTATGCTCAAAAAATGCTAAAAACGACATAAGAATTTCAAATCTTATATTAATTGAATTTAATCTAAAATTGCAACTTTGGAAATGAATATTTCTACTCAATGCTTGATTGTTTTTCTATTTATTCTACAAAGTACAAAAGAGGAATTCATAGCAGTCAGATGTAGAACTGTTGATTCAATTGTAAAATAGATATGGTAAAAATTTTAGAAATTAAAGGCTTCAATTAACATGTTTCTTGCAGCTCAAATTAGATCTATTTTGCTTTTAATTGAATAGATGTTAATTTTGCAATTGAAAAGTACTTAAAATTGAACAATTTCAACATGTTATAGACTTTGCACGCCAAATTAAAATTAAGTGGTATCAACATGTTTGAATTTACAATTCTTCAATTGTTGTTTATCTGCCCTCCTGTTTTTAATAATTACACAATAATTGTAGTATCTTTCTTTTTTAATTTTATTTCAATCAACCTTGTTGTCCTAAATTTAAAAAATATAAACAGAAACTAATTCCACGATTTAAATAATTTTTTAAAGAATTAGGTGTTAATTATAATATCTAATGTGTACAGTGAATTAGATATTATTGAATGGTAGAGAGCCTCTCTCCCTTGCTCATTCTTCCGCTTGCATTGTTTCCTCCCCCTATCTCGCTGTCTTTAAGCTAAGTGTAATAATGATGTCAATGATGACAAGAATAATGCTGGGAATAACATAATGATGATAATAATAAAAATGGTAGTACGTGACACTGTTCGATAATACACGATACGTTTACGTAAGAACTGTTTTTTAATTTATTTGACTAGTTTTAATCGCGTGTACCGTATCATTATTATTCAAAATATTTTTGTTTAAAGTTCGCTTAAACACTTATCAATTAGGGTTCGCTACACTGGGGAGAAACGACAAGAAAAAGATTACTGCAAAAGATAAAAAGCTTGAAAAATATCCAAGCCAACTGATCAAAATTTTAATCTATGGAAAATACCATTAACTTTGTCTAAACTTTATCTAAATTTTGCCTAACATAAAATTTATTTAAAGCTGATCAATCTACTCCCAGGAATCTATGTTGAAAATTCGCTAACATAAATGTTTACTCAAATATTCAAGCAATGCACAGCTCTGGTGTGCATGAGTGGTGGAAATGTGTCTGTTGCGGCACTTACACTGGCTGGTAGCGTCGAGTCGCATAATCGGAAGCATAATCGTCAAAAGATACGGTGAATAGGGTCAGGAACTAGACTTTGGATTGAGTTAAGGCAGGTCTTGTCTACTTTGGCACGCGCCGCGATGTAGAATCGGTGGCATTTTTCGAACAATCGATACATCACGCTCTCAGTCTCGATTTTATTATAAACCATCGCTTTCACGCGAAAGGAGCGTGCCGCGTCTTTCAGCTGGAGAGATTGGAATAATCTGGGATCGATATATTCAGTGTAGTTCTTAAAACGAGCATGCACTCATCCAGTATCCAACATCGTCTCTTCTACAGAGAAATTCTACATAGAATTTCTGTATAGGAAGCTATGGATCCCTGTATAAATGAATACTTTTCTTCTTTTTTTTTGAAATTATTTGTTCAAACTTTTACTCAATTTGTGGTAATATAATTGATCAAAAACTATGGAGAATATAACATCAATGCTCAGAAAAGTAAATATCCAAGAAGATAATTATTGCCTCACATAATCACACAACTCAGAATAGTATGTTTTTAAGAGGAAGTAAGAAACTGTTTATGAGTTTAGAGGAAAATTATTTATTAAATACATTATATTGACATAAAAAGTAGTTTCACTTAATAAAAGTTGTCTTATTTAAATAATTCGTTTAAGAAGTAATTACATGTTACTTGCATTAAATGATTTTCTTGTTATTATTTGAATAATTTTTAGTTTACATTTGAAGGGTTCTTTGAATAAATTTTATAATTTTGATCTTTAATTAGCAAACTTTTTATAATGAATAGAGGTGCATTTACTAAACTGATTTATAGCTGTAATTCAAAGGTCACGTTTTTTGAGTTGTGTCACTTTTGAGGTACGTGTGCGATATGTACAAAACTGGAAAATGTGTATCTCAAAGTAAGATCTGAAATGTTTATTATAAAAGTATGAACTGAAGTTTCACATAACACAAAAATATAACACACGCACATATTCAATTATAGTATATGTTCATGATCGTATAAGGCATTTAAATAGCGCGTGCCAGAAGTTGAGAACTCGAAATTCGAATGGTTTATATTCAAAAACGAAGTTTCGTATTACAAAACGATGGAAAGAATTTTTCGATTTCACATGGCAAAAAATTTACCTTAACCGTTTCACATATTCACAGGTATCATCTTTCTATTATTTCTTCGTGATCTATGAATATTAATAGAACCAAGAAAGAGCAGTAGATGAGATTTCTATATTTATATAACTGTTTAAAATAACAAAAATGATCTTTTGCGGACAGTTTAATTGAATAATCTATTTACAACCATCGCTTTTACGTAAGTGAACGTCATATCCTAACCTGGCTATGAATTTCAAATAAACGGTAACGCCAGATAAGTAATCTCATCTGCTTTTTATTTCGTTACAACCAGTTGCTCCTCACTTAGTCAATCGACTGGTCTGGTTTTTCAATTATAAATTATTGTCTATTGAGAATTCATGCCAAGAAATGATCAATTATCGCTGCGAATTTGATGCTCAAAGAAAAGACCTCAATGAGCGACGGTTTCTTTTACATCGTCAAGGTCGAACATTATTCCATCGGTTTATTTTCGGACTCATCTGAAACTCTTGGATGCTTTCTTTTTCTGCTTTCTGTTTCTGATCTTTAGAATTTTTACTCATAGGTGTATATATGCGTTATACATAGGTGATATGTATAGTGCATGGTATGTGTTAAATTTTAAGATATTTTTCGATCGATTGTATATCATTTTTGTTATTTTCGTTGATTACTCTATCGAGAATTTTGAACATAAAAATAGTTCTTTGATGACTGCAATTTAGACTACTCACTTTAAGTATCGATATTTTCCTTTCTTAAGTTTTTTCGAAAAACACAAGTTGTTATCGTTAATTAGTAAGAACTTCTATGTGTAGGTACTTCTATTAATAATTATAATGAAGTTTTAATCTCCTTCTTCCTGTCTTTGCTATAATCATTACAGCGCCACCTTTTTACGTCTGTTATTCTGTAATATACCTACTATTCTGATTACAGAAGAAACATTTACAGAATAATAAATCATTATTTCTGTCATCTATTTTCTATATTTTGATTCACGTTTTCTAACCCCTTTAACAAACAGACTAGTTATTCTGAAATAATTGTAGACACTTGGTTTGAACAAACAAATAATTTTTTTTATAATTCTTTCATTATTTAGCTTTAGAATAAAATAAATTTTTAGTGTATTTTGTACTTGAGTTCCCCCAAATAATTTCTCTAATCATATCATTTCTTCTATTGCGTCAAATATATAGGTAGGTATATCACAGAAAACAAATCATTTGAAAATATTTGGCGTAAACTAAAGTTACTATAAAGCAATAACTACAAAACAAAGTTTCTCTTTAGTAACTATTTTCTTAGTTTCACTACGAAACGATTCATTTCTTCAAATTGTTCTGTTTTGTCTTTATCCCAAGTACAATTTGTCTAAATCTACCAACAGATACCAAACTGCGTCAAAATGCGTTTAGGAAAAAAATATTCATCGATGCTTCCTACGTCATTATTGAGTCACCAGGGGTATTTCTTTGAAATCGTTTCCTATTCACAGTTAATCGTCTCTCAGCGAGCGCTATTCGCCATCATTTAAACGTTTCGTTTACCTGTCAGAAAGTATGGAAAACTAGAGGTCAATCAGTCACCCGAGGCAAGAAAAAGCAACGTGTCTTTTCACCTGAGCGACAATGTGCAGTCATACATGACAGTACGCGAGCGTCGACGTGTATACTGTGTCACAAAAACAGCCAGGAGTGCAAAAAAGCACGGAGGTCCTTGGAATAATTTATAACGAGCGATTCATTACAGCTTCATTACGCTACACTATTTTCCTCGCCGTTCAATATTCATCCTTTTTCCTATCTTATTGCGAAACGCTTTTACGACGATCGCCGCTTCTTTTTCCCCACCCTTCCTCTCATTTCATAATTAACACGCTCTGTCGAATTGATACTATTAATTGAACAGGATCGATTAGAATTAGAAAAAGTGCAAGGCTGTCCAGTTGCGATTAGCACTTTAATTATTATAGTTTCGAAAACACAGCGGCTGGACGAAAACTTACTGTAAAATAGGCAAGGGATAGTATTGCAATAGGAGTAACTGTGGATTATGTAAAATGATATATGTATAAGGGGAAATTATCTAGCAATCCAATCTGTGTAACGAGCTGCATAACTATTGTGAATTGTAATATATATTCATGGTCAGGAACAAGTACATTGTTATTCAAAAGTTTGGAAACAGTTAAAATCTTATACAGTTATACGTTATTACGTTTTATATATACAGGGTGTTCAATTTAACTGAAAACCCTCTAATGAGTGTTGACAGCATTTATCGCAGATGCTGATAGCATTGCAAATGTTGCCAACACTCGGAAGGTTTGCAATTAAAGTGATCAGCTTGTACTACCTCTGGCAAAAAGTTTTCAATCAAATGTCAGAATATGAAGTTATTTAAAGGTATTGTAGTTTTTGAAAATATAAAATACTACCCCACCATATCCATCTAATTTTTCTGTATGTTTTATATTCATACGATAACATTTTGTATTTCAAATATTATAATATTTTTAAATGACTTCATATTGTCGCGTTTTCCTAGAAACATTTTATCAGGAGTAGTATAATGCATATCGTACATTTTAAAAGTAATTTGAAGTTAACACCAGAATGTCTACTTTCTTTTTCAATATTTTCTAAACAAAATATTTTATTATATTTTCTCATAATTCTGTAAATTCTGCTTGTATTGTTAATATCTCTGATAGATCCTAAGAAGTTGTCCATTCTACCCAAATAATTTACTGCATTTTTGTTAGTATTCACCTTTCCAACCTTTCCTGTACTACATATGCATAATTACATTACTCGAATTTATATTTGTTAGTTAATATTAATGAACTTTAATGTAATACATTATACTTTGTTTTACTATTTCGCGAACTTAAAATATGAAATAAGATATTGTTATAAAATATTGTCACTACAATTTTGTTTTTAGATATTAGAAAATATTGTTCTTATGCATTTGCTGTAGAACTGATTTATATGTGTAAAAGGGTAAATACTATACGGTCAATTTAAAGCAAAAAATATCATTTCGATAGTTTAATGATATTTAGTAATATATATAGAAATTTCAAATAAAAATATTTATTGAATTGCAATGTTTAAATTTTTATTTCAATGCAGGTAATAGTTTAAAATAGTGCTTTATTGTAACTTCATTACTAACGGTATGTTAAATGTAGTTACATTTATTCTGTTAATGCTTTGCATATTAGTTTGCAAGTCATACTATATATTGCACTAAATTGGAAAGGAATTTTACATAAGCATAATTTATCCGTGATTTAAAAAAAAATGTTCGTTATTTCCATTTCAAACATACTGTATGCATTATCTCATTTCAATATTTATATAATATGTTTATCCTTGTAACTCAAATGTACTGTCAAAGATATGTGAATATAGTGGTTCCAAATTGTAAATCTGAATTTTAATGCATAGCTATGCTTATTATTCTATATGAAGGAATGGAAAGATTCCAATAAGCATACCAGAATAATAATGACACTGGTAGAGTTTCGTAGAATCACAACGCATCATATATGTTTTAACCAGAATTATTACAAAATTACATATGTACCTTTATAGACATAATCTTCCACGTATGTCACAATTCACAATCTTATACAAAAATATCATCTAATGAAGTACGACTTTAATTATGAAAAATATGTAACTCTCTATTGATGCAAGTTTTCTAGTACAGTTTTAATATTCATTCTATATTGTAATTAAGAGTGTGAAAAGCTAAGATTATGTTGATCGTTGACTCACTGCAATTCTCAAAATTCATATTAACGTGCGTATCATTATACAAATTAAGACAGTGAATGATACTGTTAAATAATTATTGTTTGTATAATAATCCGAATACAGATTTAGTTTTTACGATATTAGGCGTTACGTTATAAGTATTTGTATATTTTTTTGAGATTATAATGAGATTATAATGAAGTTTTACTAGATATTTAAAACTAACTTGCTCTAACTTAACGTCAATTTAAATCAAGTGTATGATCAAATTCGTTTATTAATGCTAATAGTAATCATCTTCTTTTTTATGTTATTGAAGTTGTAATTGAAGCGTTCATTTCTTTTTGGATGAAGATCAAGAAAATAGTTATAAAATATCAATCTGCTTTCGTTTTTAACTATTTTAATTGTGACCTGACTCTTATTATTTTTCACTTTGCGGAAAATCTATCTTTTATCGGAAACTATCATGAAAATTCTTGTTTGTTACTAATATAATTTTTACGACCCATTTTTCTTAAGTTAACTTTTCCCATTTTTCGTTTCATTTAGTAACGATTTCTCTAGATTCACTACAATATTTTATATGTTCTTACTGTAAAAAATGTTTTGCATTTTTTTACCATAACGGAACACATTGTCTATTTTACGTCTCGCAAATTATAATAAATAATTATGTTATATTCATAATTGCATGTTACGAAGTAATTTCAAAATGCCGTTTTAGCAAAAATGATTTAGTAGTTTGTTGGAATAATGAATAATAATAAATCCAAGATTGAACCTTATCAGCGTTTAGTTACGAGTTCGGAACCTTTTTGCAATAGTTTATCGCGAATATTCAAATATTATCTCAAGGTCCTCAACTACTTTGCATACTTAACCTCAGTGTCAACCCAACTCGATATTTTCACCTTAGAGAAGAATAAAGTAAAGATTTTTCTAATAATTCTATTTTTATTATAATAGCTTGCAACAGTAAACTACAAAAATTTATCATTTTTGTTAGAAAAAAAAATGTCTTAATACATTCCTCAGTAGATATTTTGATTCTTTACAATTTTAAACTAATAAGAAAGCTGCATCAATATATCTTATCCAATACACAAAAGTTTAATATTTACAGTATTTCTGGTGTCATGAACTAATACTTATTTTTAAATTCCCCTAAATTTTAAAGTCCAGTTTAAACAAAAATTTCTAGAAACCAAATTCTTCGAAAGAAACTAAAATATTGAAGATGGTACGCAAATATCAGCGAATTACACATAAATTTTCTTTTGCCTGGGAAGAAACGAGCTTTCTTTGCTATTTCAAATATAACATCGCATCGATGATCACTTGTAATAGGACCAGACGTTTAAATATTTATTCATCTCATTCGCGCGTTATTTTTAAGTATATTCATGATACTTGTTAAGGAATGGCACTGCTATGTAAAAGTAGGAAAAGCAACCGCGGCATTAAAATAAACAGAAGTTACGTTTAACATTAAAGCAGTTTAAGGTCAAAGATATGAGTGCTCATAAAGGCAGAAGTCGAGAAATTTCATTATTCCGTATGAAATGAACAAATCTATGGATTAAAGAGAGATCAGAAGTGTTTAAAATAAACATTTGAACTGAAGTTTCATATAATATACGAAATATAATACTTGAAAAATGTAATTCAATTATTTGGGATGGCACGTATCGATAGTTGAGGATTCAAAATTTAAAAGGCTTATATTTTGAACATGAAGTTTCGTATTATGAAGTGATATATGATTTCCTGATTTCTTCTGGGCAAATTCAAAGGAAAGTTTTGTTTACTATTTTGGATTTTTCAGTTCAGTTTGGAATTATAATATTTATATAAACAATTGTAAAAAGTAGTGTGGGAACTTCCTAACTTAGAATTAGATTTTGTCAAGCTAATCAAATACCAACGATATTACGATTTACAAAGAACTTTTTCCCTTGAGATTTAGTTTTTAATGTTAAATATTAGGATTTGAAAACGATTTCTCAATTTTTGTTATGCTTTTTCAAGCGTAATATTTGCAAAATATAATTCAAGTTGTTTGATTTTTTTGGAACGCGATTTAGAAAATTAGGAGATATATGTACAATTTTATTTGCATTGAAAACAAATGGTATTATAGATAGGTATGGAGTCGTTGGAATATGTCGAAGATAAGTATACTCAGCTTTACAATTATAATAAATTTTAAGTTACCGTTTGGAAGTAGAGCACAGATATCGAACTAGAAATGCTGATTCATCTACCCACATTCCCCGATTTCTAGAAGCTTATCGTTCATTAACATAGAAGTATTTCAAATTTGTAATTTGACAAAAATTCATTTCTTCATGAGGTCAACTTAACCTATAAAGTACCATACCTATCGTATAAAACTATTAAAAATTATACAAAAACCCCATCTTGTGTGAAATGCAGCTATTGCTTTACTTTTCGAAAAATAATGATTTTTGAGTTATATCATTGATTATCATACTACGATAACTCACGAATCAGTTTCAGAAGAATGGCTAAATTCATTCACCTGAATGTTGAAATTGCATGAAATTAAGGGAATTGGATAAAAATTCAGTATAAAACTTAGAAATAGTAAAAAAATTCCCTACAATTAAGATTAATTAATTAATTTTTAGATTGCACGTGAACGAAGTGAATCACTGTATCTAATAGAATCATTGCATTTTGAGATCACTGATAAAATATTGCATCGATCTCTTACGAACTAGTATGATCCAGAATCACTACATCTTCAATACCAAAACGTTTATCATTTTCTGTCAAAACTGCCACCATGACATTATTCGATACGTGAAACCTAGTTCAGAAGCGTATAAGATACGAAAATTTAAAGATAGTAATTATTTGCTCGATCTTCTGAAGACAACAATGATCCTGGTATGTCGCTGTACGTGATTGATAAGAGACACGGTTATCAGTGGACTTGTTACGAACAGAAATGTCATGAAGAAACTTGCTAGAAAAGAGAGCGACATATCGACGCTTTTTATCACTGAAATATCATTATTTATACGTCTCACGGCGATAAGGAAATCGGTGCGTTTTGGAAATGAGATTTTGGATAGCATTCCGTTTACACAACTCGTCGAGCAGCGCATGATTGTAGTTCTGCTGCAGTTCAATGTAAATTTGTTTAAATCGATGCTCCCATCACTTGACATTATCTGAACCTGGACTAGAACTCTAGCAAAAGGTTGTTAAATTTGGGTTATCGTTCAGTTACATCAAAATTCCCTGTCGAATTGATAAAAGTAATCTATCCATGTATTTTTATCTTCGAAGTTTCGCGTGTAGCTCAAGTTGAACTGATGTTAAAATTAGTTTCGGGTTATCGAACAAATATGGCGAATATTAAAAACTGAATAGATCTAGCCTTGGAGTTTGAGTCAGCGAAGATGAACTTTCGAATGAAACAAGTTTTAAATGTTGTAAGATATTCTGTGAGATTTGCCGAGAGCAACAGTTTAATTTATAGTTTTAGGAGAAACAGATTCCTGTTTCTGTTTAACAGATGCTTATTATTACAAGATAGAGATATGTACCTTTTTGGTAATGATACATATTTAAAATTTGGGATAATATTTTGTATACCTACGAAATAGAGGCATGCAAAAAATAATCAAGAAAGCGAGATAGGTAGATAGCTAATCAACCGGCCAGGTAGATGTTAGAGATAGAACACATTAAGTGATAAATAAATAGATAAACGCGTACATATGTTTTTGTCAGCTAGTGCTGTTTCTGTTTGTACTTTCTGTTTGTACTTTCATGTAAATAATTGAAAGAGATCAACTATCAGTGTCACGTTCCTATATGAATTATGCAAGTAATTCCTCAATTAACAATAAGAACTGTATACTAGTATAAACAAGCTAAGATAAATGTAGTTTTTAACTTACAATCAGTATTTTAATTGAAAGTCATTTTTACATAAAATCGTAAAGTATAATCTTTCAACTGTAGGTCCTGTTCTTGATAATATCTTTCTGCCTTATAAACTCATGCTAGCATTTTTGATGAGCACATCACCTGCACGAGTACGCCTTGTTAGTGTACGCCTTGCTAATCAGCTTTGTTCTGTCAAAGATGTGAATGAGAAAATATAAAGTTCAAATAATAAAACATATAAATAAATCTCAATGTTTTAGTAGAATTGAATGTTTTCTGAAAGACAAAGATTTAAAATGTTAAAATTTGAAATTTTAGAATTCTCTGAATGCCCTTTTAACTTTAACCCATTTAGTACCTAGTAAATTCTTTTACATATTCGTACGTTCAATAATAATGTTTTTATACACTCTTTTCAGCGTGCAAATACATTCTTTTACTGTTTTAAGAATTATTGTTAATATTACACAGGCTGTTCGACGGCAAATTTCAAAAATGTTAAAGGATGATTACACATGCTAAAATAAGATGAAAATGAAGATAAACCAAATTCCATTTTAAACTTTGTTTCCGAGTTATCGATTATTAAGAAAACTTCCAAATCTCGAGAGTTATTCTACTGACTTCGCTATGTCTGACCTAATACACACCAGCAGTAAAATAAGTCCCAAGTCAAATACATTTCATCGTTCTTAATTTCAATAATCTCTTGCAAATTTGAACACCTATTGTTGAACACCTTCTACGAAATATTCTATTTGTTTCTTAAAACGAGAAGACATGATGTAATTTTGTTCTTTGAAACATTGAAACTTGAAACGTATAACGTGAATCTATATTCGTATTGCTCAGAGGATTAAACAAGTAGCATTTCTAAATAAACTTCAAGTTCTCTGATAGAGCTATGGTGAACTTGATCAGAGAAAATTAATCAGTTGAAATTGATCTGTTACAGACGCCGATCTTAGCATGGGCGCAGGTGCAGCAGGAGGTTCGGTCCTAGGTCTACCAGGATCGGGCGTGGGTGGTGTGTTGTCCCAGCATTGCGCGATTTGTGGCGATCGCGCAACAGGAAAACACTATGGCGCTGCATCCTGCGACGGCTGTAAAGGGTTCTTTCGGCGATCAGTCAGGAAGAACCATCTCTACACTTGTAGGTTAGTAAAATCACAGATTGCATGTACATTTCACATAGGGTATTCAGAGCCTCGTTTAAAAACAAAGAGTTGGATTACATAGAAGTTTATCCACATACGAGTAATAATAGTACTGATATCAAGGTCGAAGACATATCCCAGATAGCACATGGCGTCTTGAAGACGTCTATTTTATGTCCACTTATCCACCAGACTTACCCCAGATAGCACACGATGTCTTGAAGACGTCTATTTTATGTTCATTTTATGCCTGAACGTCTTACGACATAGTTTAGACGTCTTAAAAACATCCAAGAGCGTACATCTTAAAGACTTGCAAAGTTTACGTCTATAAAACGTCTCAAAGACACACTACATGGACGTTCTAAAGACTTATGCTTTTGGACGTCTTAAAAACGTCTAATTTTTGTCTGAACGTCTTATATACGTAACTTGGACGTCCTTAAAACGTCTTATAAACGTTTCTTAAGACGTCCTAAAGACATACTGATTTGTAACATCGGACGTCTCAGAGACGTCCTTTGGACATTTTTAGGACTTTACTGGATGTTTTTAAGACGTTTTTATGATGTCTCTGTGCTATTTGGGACGCTTTTGAACGTTTTAAAGACGTTTATTTTTTGTTTGAACATTTATAAACGTAATTTGGACGTCTTTAAAATGTCTTATGAATGTCTCTTAAGACGTCCTAAAGATATACTGATTTGTAATATCGGGCGTCCCAGAGACGTCTGTTGCACATTTTTAGAACTTTACTGGATGTCTTTAAAACGTTTTTAAGACGTCTCTGTGCTATATGGGATTAGCCCAGATAGCACACGACGTCTTGAAGACGTCTATTTTATGTGCATTTTATGCCTGAACGTCTAACGACATAATTTAGGCATTTTAAAAACATCCAAGAGCGTACATCTTAAAGACTTGTAAAGTTTACGTCTATAAAACGTCTTAAAGACACACTACATAGACGTCCTAAAGACTTACGCTTTTGGACGTCTTAAAAACGTCTAATTTTTGTCTGAACGTCTTACATACGTAATTTGGACGTCCTTAAAACGTCTTATAAATGTTTCTTAAGACGTCCTAAAGACGTACTGATTTGTAACATCAGACGTCTCAGAGACGTCTTTTGGACATTTTTGGGACTTTACTGGATGTTTTTAAGACGTTTTTAAGATGTCTCTGTGCTATTTGGGAGATAACTCAGTTTATCTGAAAAACTGATTTTAATGAATGGAATTTCTAAATGCTTGTAATCATGAATGTTACAGATTTAGTAGGAACTGTGTAGTAGATAAGGACAAGAGGAACCAGTGCAGGTATTGCAGATTAAGGAAATGTTTCAAGGCTGGCATGAAAAAAGAAGGTGAATAGAGCTATTCTGTTCTTTTCCTACTTTCTTTTTACTTTTATAATACTGCATTTAACTTAAAATAATAAATTATATAATGAATTGCTTAATTATTTCTTTAAGAAAACATTGATATCAAAATTCTACTAGCATCCTAAAATTAATAGATTGATGCACATGAAATAAATATCGGTTTTTCAAAGTTTGAAATAGACAAATCTATACCATGTATTAAATTTTATCCTCTTATCAGTTTTTGTAACTGATATCTTTATAAATGACACTTATAAAAATTAAATTCATTTGCTAATGTATTGAATATTTATAAAATTAGTAATAAATCATAATAAAACATAATAATTCATTATTATCTTCTAAAATTTAAAATTTTAGAATTACAAAATTAGTTAATGACTGGGAAAAATGTCTAAAACCACATAGGACTTAATTTGATTATGTATACAGTGTTTTAAAAAACTAACATGTATTTGAAGTTCTGTTTAAGCACACATTTCATCTGTATCAATCTAACAATAAAACACAGTATATTTAACGTTAGTATTACCATTCAAGTTATCAGATAGATATGTTCTGCTCATCACGAGTATATTCGTCATGGAGAGTCATGCTTTCAGAATATAAATCCTTTGTTTAATAAGTTAGGGCTCGGTACAAAAAATCATAGTCATCTTGAAGGGTACGCGCAACTAATGAGCTCCCTTCGTTTCTGTTTCGCTTAATTGTAGCTGTTCAAAATGAAAGGGATCGGATAAGCTGCAGAAGGCCAAGTTACGAGGAGCAAACGAATAACGGAAGCGGCCTTTCCGTGGTTTCTCTTCTTCAAGCCGAAATGCTCAGCAGACAAGTTGGTGCAGCGCTCGAGGTCAGTTTATATCAATTATCATGAATTGAATCGAATAATCTTGCGGGAGATGTCGCTGGCGACGCTTATTTCAGTCGACTTTTTCTTCCTCTCTCTCTTCATCAATAAATGTCAAACCGAGATGAAGAGACAGGTGTCAATATTCTTATCAGCGTCAATGCTTTATAAGAGCATTTGTTATTAATAACATATTAATAGTAAGGTTGAGAGAAATATCTTTTAATAGAAAATATTTCTTAAACTACTACTATCTTCATTAAATAGTTCTTGAAAAGGAATGTTCAAGAAATTGTCAATAAAAACAGCACAATTTGAAGACAAAATAGAACCAAGTAAAATAAAACTTGTGGAAATTTTACGAAATTTGTAGAACTGTAAATAGAACTATTTTCAATTTAATTGAAGCGTTTCTAGTTGAAGATTTTCTGTTTATCAGTCTCAAATAATGAGAAAGTAGTAGTATCCCTCTGTATAAAATCAAACCTGTTTAATTTAATCAACGGATATATCTAAATGCAAGATTCGATACTTTATTTATCCGTTTAATGAAACGAATTTAATGCACCAGTATTTATTTATTCGTTCATTGAAACGAATTTAACGTCCCAGACTCAATCATTAACAGAAGAAAGAGAATTAATGAGGCCCGTGAGAATATTGGATCTCGTCAATGTATGTAAATGCCAAGACAGCCGGATGTCCGGTCATTTTTCTTCACGTAGAATCGTGAACTTATTTCCAAAGCGTCTTAAATTCGACAAATACGAGGTTAAGAAAATCACCATTACCTTGTACGTGTATTATTATTAAAAATGTATAATATGTACTTTATTGCAGAATATGTAGTTGATTCTCTTTGTATAATTATTATTATTATTATTATTATTATTATTTAATATTTAGTCTTATAACATATTTGTAACGCGAGATTTTATCAAATATTAGGTTGTTGCATATCAAATGTCCGATTGTCACTCAAATTTTCATTTTAAATTCGGACATTTCATATGCAACAAACTAATACTATATATTTTTTCGAGTAATCAGGTCTGAACAAAACTTTACTTTAATTATTTTTATTTTTCTGCATTTTTAAGTATTCATTTATCTTCGGGACTTTTTCTTGCGATACTGCAAAAAGTATCACATACAGGGTGATCCATTTATTATGAACACTCTAAGCAGTTAGTCTACTTTGAGATAATCAGAAAATTGAGCCTCTCATTTGCTAAATGGGTTAATTCCACAAAACAAAAATATTTATATGTATTTTAAGTATAAAAAGTTAAGCATAAATCAAGTTCCTTAGACACTAAAATTTAAAAAGTCAAAAAGTGGAGTCAAAAGTGGAGCCATTTTGAATTGTGAAGGGCTTACTTAATCCTAAGATAATAATCCATTTTGAAATCTACTGTCATCTTAAGATAATAGTTTACTTTGCAATAATTAGAAAATTAATTTTATTCTAATGTTTACGGCCTGAAAATTAACTTAATCAGTGGAATTTGATTGAAAATGCCATCTAAAAGTTTCTTAAGAAATAAACATTATAATGTGTTATAGCAATAAAAGTTTTAATAGATGCAAAGTAAATAATCGTAAAATTGACGTCAAGGCAGATTTTAAAATCTAAAGTAGTTATTCGTAGAGTTAAGAGTTTGTATTGGAGTAATTACAAATCTATAAAAGCGCGTTAAAATCGATGGCTGACCCTTTCCTTGTTAGGTGACGTCCTTGAGAGAACTTTCTCCCTTGAGTAATACTTCTGGATGTTTGAAATATTTCTCGGACATCGTTAGAAAGTCCTATTACGTCAATTAATTCAGGTCACCATATACTTCCATAGAACTTATGCTAATACCGTTAAATAAGGTCTAGCGATGCACATAGATAAGATGTATTAGCCACGATGATTTTTGATACATATTCACGAGCTGACTTCTAAATTACATTTCAGGAATGTGACAATTCCAGTCTTTCAAATTCTTAAAAGAATAAAAATAGTAAAATCCTACCATAGTATACCTACAGTGCATCTACTGTAAACATTACTTATAGCTAAATTAATATAAAATAAAAAACATACGAGTAACAAAGTCTACATATTAAATGCAAATAAAGACTAAATTGGTGTGGAAGTAGTCCACACTAGTCAGCGACGAAAAAAATAATAACTTAAGCAGTCTAATATTTTTAACCAGTAGCATATGCATGCACTTCTATAATTTTTATCTAAGCTTACGTTAGTATTATTCAAAAGCCAGTTAGAACACATTTCCCTTGTATTACTGTAACACGAATAAAAACTCAGGAGGGGTAGATTATTATATTAATACAAGAAAGAATTGATGAATAACGCAGAATAAAAAGTCGAAAATCGCACGAAGGATAATTAGAGATTATCTTTCAACAGCTAGGCAGTTCGAGTAGCGATATCGATCTGAGCACGAAGCAGATCGCCAACATAAACGACGTCTGCGACAGCATGAAGCAGCAACTTTTGATCCTGGTCGAATGGGCTAAATATATACCCGCATTTAGCGAACTGACCCTTGACGACCAGGTTGCCCTACTAAGGGCGCACGCAGGGGAACACCTTCTCTTAGGGGTTGCCAGGCGCAGCATGCAGCTGAAGGATGTCCTTCTACTTGGCAACAATTGCATCATTACGAAAAACTGTCCTGGTACGTTGACCCCTTTGCTTTTGGTTTACTTTTTTATGTGTTTTTTGTGGTGGTATTGGTTGAATGGTTGTTCATCTTATTGGAAGACTATTAAGTCGTTGCAGACTAAATGGTTGAGTTTCTGATCAAATTTTCAATGAGGATATTTATATATAATTTTGTTGGATGCAAATTTCATTCATTGTAGATTTAGAACTTGTTATCAGTAATAAGGGTTTATAAAGTAGTGGTGGTACGTTTCTGAAGTCTTTTGTCTAAAGAGTGGGAGAAGATGAGAAGATATTTGATCAAATTGGGATAATGAGAAGTTTTTAACGAGAAAATATACTTATTAGGAACTGAATATTTGATAGAGTTTCGAGAACATGATAAAACTTCCGTAATTGTAGATTAACCTCGTCTAATACATATTTCATTGGGAAATGAAAAACATATGATATGTAGTTACTTTTCAGTTATGAAACTGAGTAATACTTTATTTATTGCTTTGTGAAATCAGCCATTTTATATGCAATAACTTAATAATTGAATGTACAGGGTGTATCGTTATTAGCACATATAACATTAAAGTAATTTTAACAAAAGTTGCATGAAATATAAAGGAAAGTAAAAAAAGTACTTGTTCTAAAGTTGGAAATTCCCGCCAAATCTTTCGAAATTGGCGATAATTTGAAGACGTTCGTCGATAGAAAAAATTGTTTCACCAGTCAATATTATCGATCACGATTATCACGTCAGAGTATTTTTCTTGACAAATCTTTGATAGGGAATTATGGAAAGTATTATCAGACATAATATAGATAATACCACAATGTTATTTCATCCTTTGATGGTACTGACAGATATGACTTATAGGAGATTACAGATCGTAATTGTCAGGATTTTTAAATGAAATTTTTAATAATAATTTTTAAGAAATCAAAATCAGAAATTCAATTCTTTTCTGAATTCATTCAAAGTAAGTTTAATATTAAAAAGTAATTTTATTTTGAGCTTGATATTAATTTAAAATCAATCTCTCACCTAAATAATTTAAGAACTTAAATCAATATAAGTCTATTACAATTTCATATCAATTTTTTACAATTTAAAAATATTTAGGTACAGTATTTGTGTAAATAAAAATGAATTAATTTTGCTTATCTGCATTTCTATATTTGAAATAGTCGTATTTGCGTCTTAATTTAACTCAACGTAAGATTTTAATCAAAGAATAAAGTATATCTATTATTTCACTTTCACATTTATTTTAGATTTAATAGATAAATATTATTATATGATTATGCAATACATATAAACGTATAATCTAAACAATCCTTAAAGTCTTTGATAAATTCTCGGGGATTTTAACGTAATTGAAATGGATGTTTACATCTAATTAAACGTTTTACACTGCTGATAACTTCTGAAGCCTAGTAAAGTACCTTTATCGTTCAGTTTTATTCATCCTCGATTATTTCTATGTACTTATCAGATTGCTACATATGAAATGTTTCTTCTGCAATTATATATCTAAAGTAAATTATAATGGTGCTTTAAATTATTTACCTTATAATACTTATAAATGTAAAAAATGTAAAGTTTTTGATAACTTAAGCAAGTGAACATTTCTCAGTGAGATATTAATTAAAAGATTAAAATATTACTGCAACTTACTTTTAAAAGTATTTCTGTAAAAATTGGTTGCTCAAATAATACTATGCCAATTATTAAGCTGACGATCTACACTGATACTAGACATACATATTTTAAATTTTAAGCTATATATATTACAACGATGTAATTTTTCTGACGATAACGATTTATAATTGCTTGAATATACTTTGCAAATCAGTTACCACTACTTCGTTCGAAAAATTGAAGGTCAGAATATTTTACTTAAATTGCATATTTACGTAAACAGGTATGGCATAACCATGAGGAAAGAATGGGGTGAGTGAATAACAGCTTGCATATGAGAAGTGTGTTATAAGACGTAAACTAACCATTTTTTTGTGTTTTTCTGTTGGACCACAAAAATTTGACTAATTTACATTATACAGTTTTCTATTTTCACAAAACACAAACAATTGAATTCACACTCACTCATGGAATTTGTTACTACAATAAAAACATCAGATTTCTTTGTTTCAATTTCGTCGAATTTTTGTGAAAAACACGTGTGTTTATACTATACACTAAGGTGTACTGGTTTAAAAATCGAACATTCGTAAAACGAGACAATCGATGACCAAAAGTAATTCAATTTCTGAATAACTTTCTCAGTTAGTTATTTGTAATTAAAGTTTTAAAATTAACTACAACTAGACATTTCTGTAATTTTAACGCGATTTATCGAATTTTGTAAAATAATTAGTTAAACAAGATTCGATCAGATGTCACTAAGTATAAAAAATATCTATGGTCTCGTTAAACACGTTGCACGAACGCGTATTGGGGAGTAGCTAGTAGACTGAGTCCGGTCTTCACGTTGCAAATGCAGCAGCATGAGCGCAGTAGTAGGGGGTTGATTCAACTGGTTGTTGGTTTCAGTAGCTTTTAAATACCATCATATCTCATCCGGGCTCAGTCAATTGGTACCAGGACCCAATAGGAACGGTTTAACCGTCGTTATCAGTCATATCTTTGTCCACAGAGGGTCGCAATCAGGATCTGGATATCAGCAAGGTTGGTGTCAGGGTAATGGATGAGCTGGTGAAGCCTCTTAATGAGGTACAGATCGACGACACCGAATTCGCTTGCCTCAAAGCCATCGTCTTTTTTGATCCCAGTAAGTTTCCTTACATATACAATAGTCCCTTGCTATCAGCTCGTGACTTGTCATATGCGCGAACTTACAGGGCGTAAGTGGCTCATATTTATGGCGAAGGGAGAAGAGTCAAAATAGGAGACTCCAATTTTCAGAAATGTTGGGAATACGAAAACATATTGTATTGGAATTTACTATTATGTTGAGTGTGAAATGCACACACTTGATTCGTAATGGAAGTTCTAGGAACGAAAAATTTGTAGAATTACTTCGAATCGTATTTTTATTATCCCTAAGACTGTAAATGGAATATTAGATAGTACTGGAAGATTTTATATCCTGATGATTTCATTCAATTTGAGTGAAACTAAAAATATTGTATAATTTAGGCGAACGTAAAAATATTATAATATGAAGTATTGTATTTGATAAAATGAATCTATCGGGAGAAACTCTAATTGTCATTAAATATTGAATATGTTAACCCATAAATGGTTTAGGTATGGGTTAGGTTAGGTACTCATAACTAGAAAAGAAATATACCTATGTACTTCAAAAAAAGAATAACAAGGAACAATATGATATTAACATTATAGTAAGAAATATTAAAAGAAAAGAATGTAAATTAAAAATTTAAATACAAAGATATTATTTAAACTTAAAGTAGTGGTCATGGAAAATTAAACATACTAATTGTTTCTATTTAGACAATTACTTATAGCAGTTACTTGTGATAGTGATCATAAAAGTTGTATAATTAAATTAATAGTTCAATGAAATCATAATAAAAGAAGGAATTATGAAACCAAAGGAAAAAATGGTTATAGCAGTGAGCTTACGAACTAACAAGATAATTGGACAGTTAATTAAATTAAATTTCTATACATGGATACTACTGTTTGAAGATTGATAATCTTCGTTCCGTGATCAGTAGTCGAAGAGGACGAAGAATTTGCGTGTCATCCATCGAAGATTTGCCAGCACGCGAGAACGATTGTCTCAATGAGATTTAATTGATCATTGACGGCGCGGTCACCGCCGCCACACCGTAACGAATTGTAAATGCTCATGAACACGCTACTTTTTCATCTAATGTGCAGACTTTGGGAATTGTACTCCATTTAACCACAATTCTTCGTCTACCACATTTTCAGGGCATAAAAAGTACTAGAGATTTAAGTACGATAAAAGCATCTATTATTGCCTTATGAATCAAAATCAATCTAATTTGAAAGGGGAATGTACATACTTTTGTATTTAACTAGCTTTAGGAGAAAAAGCAATTCTTTAATACCATACACGGTAGATTGGAACTAAAAATTGGAAGATCGACGTGTTTATAACACTTGGGACTTATCTTTGATCAGTAAGGATTAAATGCTCCGAACGCAGGTGGCAATAAATTAATTGCTGTATAAGTAGAATCGTTCACGTATTTGATAATAATTTGCGCAGTCAAATAATATGACACATAATATAACAAAGAAATAAAATTCTTGCATTTGATTCTAATTCGATAACCAGAGACCATACTGTCGCTCACGTCTTTGCTAAGACCAAACTAGATTATCAGAACACGAGCTGACCCTAGAGACGCGTTCCTTATCATAAACGCGGCAATAAGTCATAAGTCTATAAAGGTCATAAATCAACACTTTTATATTTTGGATGTGCAACGTGGATGATTCATCCACAGTGAATGTAAGAGATTAAAGCTGGAGTATTTATACCTACCAGTTCAGTGGTTAAATTTATTTTAGTAGTTTTCAAATTACCTATCAGCGAGTGGAATACTATTTAAATGTTGGGATTCGTTAGAACAATACAAAATAAAACAGTGTATTATCTATACGATTTTTTGTAATATTACTGAATAACTTTAGACTTATCACTACCACTTTACTACGAGCGAATCATCCATTTAATTCATCGAAAGTAGAGATTTTGTTTTATTTTGTTCACTAATCGCTTTAGGTGTTCATTAAGCATCAAACATCAGATGAAAATAATCTATACACCTTTTACTGCGTATGAATCATTTGCAATAGATATAAAACATGTAAACTTTAAATTCGCCTTAACCCTGAATACGGTAACTAAGGTAAGTGACTCCGATTTTGTCAGTGCTCTTAAATTAAAGTCATGAGAAATTCATTAATTCGCAATTAACACTACTGTAAAATTTGTAGAGAGAATGAACTTCGTTTTACACCGTTTCAGCCAAAAATCACAATATACTGATGAATAATAAACATTTTTGTAAAACGCGACATGATTGCGTAAGGAGTTCAAGATGACATACACAAAGTTCTCTGTTTAGTAAGATTTATCTTGTCATGTATACAAATTTCATACTAAGGCAGACAGTTCTTTCAGTTTGACTAGTAAACCATACTAAACTATAATTAAAACAACCCTTTTATGGATATTAATTTATTGTAGGTGTCAAATAAGACTCTAAGCTTTATGAAACATTCAATAATTTCACTACATATGTATTTAGAAATGTCATACAACGGTTAAAACGTTAGCATGGCGAAATTGGGGTCATCTCCCTTATAACATAATTGGTATGATGGAGTCACATCATTTATATCGTCTCATTTTTAATACTTGTTCTCTAAAATATCAGTAAATTACTTATAGATGATAATAAACTGAAAAACTATGAATTCTTTGGTTACCATTATTAATCATTTTTTATAACGAAATGGCAGCAACTGTGCCACATTATAATACTGATACCATACTAGTTAAAAATTAACGAGAAAACACTCTATCACAGACCTCACCGAATACTATATTGCTTTCAATCAATCATGACTAATTGCATGTTTCTTTTCTGTCAACAGATGCAAAAGGCCTGAGCGAGCCACAGCGAATCAAACAACTGCGTTACCAGATCCAGATCAACCTGGAGGACTACATAAGCGATCGGCAGTACGACAGTCGTGGTCGTTTCGGCGAGATTCTTTTGACTCTGCCTGCTCTGCAGTCCATTTCCTGGCAAATGATCGAGCAAATACAATTTGTGCGGCTGTTCGGCGTCGCACATATTGACAACCTGTTACAAGAGATGCTGTTGGGTGGTGCCACAGCGGAAGTGAACGGTGCTGTGACGCCTATCCCGATCTCAAACGCGTCTGGTAGTTATGTGAGCAGCAACGAGAGCCCCAGTAGTCCTCTGACGCCAGCCAATGCGCCCCCTTTGAGTCCACAGGATCACATGCTGGGTGGCGGAAGTCCTGTTATGATATTGAGGGATCTCACACCGATTCAGAATCAAGAGGACGTGACCAGTGTAGCTGGATTCAGGCTGTTCAAGCAAGAGCCTAGTCTTGAGAGCGAATCAACGTTCTAAGGATGCTTGGTCTTAAGGACAATTGAAAGATTCTGCTGAGTGAAGGCTTGCTATTCGATTGGATAATTATTAACAGATGGAATTTGGAATTTGGAGTACTTACAACAGAGTTTGGAGTTGTTGATGGATTGTGAAGAGTTTGGAAGATGAAAGAGAAGATAAGGAGCTTAAGACTAACAATAAGATCAAAGATATAGAGAGTCTACTGAACAGAGTAAAAACGTTTTGAAGGTGTTCATGATTCTATTGAAGGTTTGGAATCTAAAATGAAGAATGTTAGAATATTTTGAAGGGATCTTCAAGATGAAGCAAGATGGCATTCGTGGAATCAGTTGGTCTGTCTTGTGGATTTTATATCCTGGTATAATTTGTAATTTTGATTACTTGCTAGAAATGATGACACAGCTTAAGAAGATTTTGATAACTCGAATTAGAAAGAAAAGAATATTGAATGTTTGTGGTAAAAAAGTCTATGTTACAGTAAAGTTAGAATTTTTTCATATGTTGAACAAGTGTCCTTAGAACTAAAGCAAGCTAAGATAGAACGTTTTGGGAGAGTGTAAAGACTTTAAAAGGTTGTCGAAAATGATGAAGAAGAATTGAACGTTGCGGAACGTGAAAATGTCTTCTTAAAGTCTTACGATGTGAATTGAAAAATTGTTCACAGCTTTGAAAATACGTGGTGCTAAAACAAAATGAAGAGCTGCAAACAATCCTGCAAGAACTGAATTTATAAACATTGCAAAATATCTTTTTTTATATCGAGGATGCTAAAGCATCTTATGTGATTTTTATTCAATACGAAGTTATTCCTATGTGGCTTTTTACTTTGAATAATTTCAAAATATTTCTAAAGTAACATAACATCATGCAAGATACTTAAAAATTGCATGAAGTGATGGTGCCTTTTTAAATCCTTATGGTTTAAGCAAATCAAGCCATTTCTCTAAAATATTTAAAGACAATTCATAATCTTCAGAGCTGTCTTCAAATGTTTTCAGGGATCACAAACCACATTGCATGATTTTCAATGAGGTATATCTCTTTGAAAATCCTACAGTAGTAGCCAATTCTCTGTACTCTCTTCAGCTGTATAATAACTAGACGATCTTTAATAACGTTTTTCAATAATTTCCCCATGCTAATAAAAACCTTCTCTTTTGATACGAATTAAGTAACATTTTCTTGTGCAAATAGTGCAACTTACAAGATAATTATTGAAAACATGTTTCAAATAGTTTGCATGTTCGAAGTACAGTATAAAACAATAAAATTTATCAAAAATGTAGGACAGTCGAAACAAAATCAGTTAGTCACTCAAAGTCATTAACTTGATTTTGACTACGCCAGATACAACTCTTATTGTCATTTTCATGTCAATAATGGATCGAGTAGTAGAGTAACTGAATGATCGCAATAGTGGCGATAGTTTCACTCCTATGACCTTAAGCGACCATTTGATTTTGTTATGATTATAGCAACCACAGAAATACTATACTCGACTTCCAATTTCCAAGTAAAAGTTGTGCTCAATTGATTGCTCAATTAATCATTACCTCATTGTAAGGTCCTTAATTGTAAGGTCAAATCAAAATCGGTCGATCAAGTGACCCAATATAACTTTATGAGTCAGTCGACAATTAACTAAAGTCATTAATTTTCTATATTTTCCTTTTTCCCTGCATAATGTTCAATGACTGTAGTTAGTAGAATAAGTGAACAATCATTGTATAGAATAGTTTTCGATATCTTAGTAGAAAAGATGAAGTCGTTCAATTATTTAAGTTCGTTTAATTAGAAAATATTCTATAGTTTTTCTCTATTTTTAAACGAAATTTATCGTCTTAAAATAAATTATATTTTATATCATAACAATTTCGTATTTAACAAAATGTAATTTCTTTTTAATTTTTAACTTCGATATTCCATTTCGTTTCATTTGAATTTTATGTCATGTACGACCGACCTCTAAACACACCAACAATAATTTGAGTTAATTATTACATACATAGAAAATAAGCGCATTGTTATTTATACAAAGGGTTAATTAATTATATTATTTATAATATATTCCTACAGAGAATATTTTTGTTACCACGATGTTACATCTGTTATATAAAATATACGTTGTATTATACGAACAGTGACTAACGATTGCAATAAGAATCGAATACATTTATAACCGATGCACTACATTTTTCATAATAATATTGGACGATGTACAATACCAAGTGCTTTGCAATTATTTCGAGACATATACACTCGAGAATAGGAATAAACATTGCAAACTTGTAATGTTTTGAAATCGTATAAAGAATCAATAGGTATTTTCCTAAAAATTCATCTTTCTTAAAATAGATTCGATGTAACAATATTCCATGCGATTGTTAACACTGGGAAAACATAATGACTCTTGACATATTTGCAATGATGCGAGTGCAATATTTGTACGAATTGTGAAAAAGATAATATCGTAAAAGAAATTATTTCTGAAACAATTTTGTACTCTGTTTGCAACGAACGACATTCCATACGTAGAATACAAAAATCAAAAGCAATTAGTGAGTATATAGTTAGCACCTCTCTCGACGAAGAAAGGAGCATACGCCATTGCAATGCAATTTTTTCTTAGTGAAGGAGTACGCGTGCTTTTATTAATGCCCTGTACATTTGGAACACGATTGGTTTCTCCATTTTCACTATCGCATAAAGCAAATTTTATTTTTTATTAAGAACAGAATAATGGTCATAGCCAAATAGTACAATGAAGTTAACCCCAGTTTAGTGATCTCAAGTTAAGTAGTCAACTGATCTTATGTCAGTTCGTATCCCATATAGCACAGAGACTTCTTAAAGACATTCAGTCCTAAAAATGTCCAAAAGACATCTCTGAGATGTCTGACGTTACAAGTATGTCTTTAGGACGTCTGAAAAGACAGTCATAAGACGTCTTTAAAACATCCAAAAGTGTAAATCTTTAAAGCATCCGTATAGTGTGTCGAAGACATCTTATGGACGTAAGTTTGGAAAGTCTTTAAGACGTACACTGCTGAATGTTTCTAAAACGTCCAAATTATGTCGTAAAATGCTTAGGCATAAAATGGACATAAAATAGACGTCCTCAAGACGTCGTGTGCTATCTGGGATACTTATATTAGGAAGAAGTTTGTCAAGCAGGATAATAGAAGAATTTATGAAAGAAATGTAAATATTAAACTTTATCCTTCGAATATTCGTAAAATAATATTCTTTCAAAATAAAAAAGAAAAGAAAATTCTATTAAGTTTAATAAAGCCATTATTTTTTTAAAAAATTCAAGAAAATAAGAATATACATAAGGCATGTAAATCTTTCTTATTTTAAGTAAAGGATTACCATATAAAAATTAAATATTTTTATTTTTAAAAAAATAGGGAAAGGGATGAATATTACAAGATTAAAATTTGGAATGAAACATTTATAATTTGCTAGAATTGTTAAAATTATTATAGATACATTTATCTAAGTAATTTATTTTATATCATACTTTCCAGGTAGCACACGACGTCTATTTTATGTCTGTTTTATGCCTAAACGTCTTATGGCATAATTTGGACGTTTTTAAAATTTCCGTTAGCAAACGTCTTAAAAACTTTCGAAATTTATGTCTAAAGACATTTTAAAGATACATAACATGGACGTTTTAAAATGATCTACTTTTTATCTGAACGTCTTATAAACATAATTTCGAGGTCTTTTAGCCATCTTACAAATATCTTTTAAGACGTCCTAGAGAAAGTATGGATGTCTTTAAGACGTTTTTAAGACATATCTATGCAATATGAGTTAAAGTTTACAAAATTTGTCAAATACATAATTTAGAGAAACAAATCGTCGATTCCAAATGTTCATCGTGACTTCTGTTAGATATTTTGGCCGGATAGAAAGCAATAATGTAATTAATTTAGCAATATTTTTTAACGTTTAATATTATAATCAATACCTATGTTATAATTTTCTATGTAATACGCGTGCACGCGAGCGCCGGCGCAAACTGTAAATTAGTGGAAGTGATAATATTTGTCGTTAATAAACAAAGAAACTAGTTAAACGGAGAACTAACGAGTTTCTGCATATCTTTCTTTTGTATTTATTTTTTACTATGACATGTTATTATTGAGTATATTACGCGTTTTTATTTTAATAATATTTGTTATGATTAATTGAAATAATTATTGAATAACACATTTTTTCACGACTTCATAATCCAATCTATGGGAATCATATAGTCGTATAAATTTAAAAATTTTTGTACTATGTAAAAAATGCACAGACACCTTTTAGTTTTCAATTTTATTATTACACCTTAATAGATATAATATTCACCCTTAACACTAAAACTACCAGAGCGGTCAAATGACCGACAGAGTTACTCCTTATAAACATTTTGTTCTGTAAGTATATATAATAATTTTTGTCCACTAATGTCGAATAAAAATAGAGAAGTGTATAACTGATGATTGTTCGTATGAATTATGTATTTTATCAAAGATCTATAATTTTGACTTTAATAAAAACAGATATATGTTACCCTCGGTAGTTTTAGTGTTAATTTTAATATTTTATACATTTCTAAATCGTGGAATTATCGATTTTAATCGAAAGTTAAATATCGATTAAAATTATTTATTTAATTTTTGCTGTTTCTTCTGAGTTCGTATCATAGAATAAGTAGTATTGGTAAGGAAAATTCACTAATATGGGTTGTGAACTAACTGTTATTCAGGTAAAAAATTAACAGATAAATCATTTCGTAATATGACATTTAGAGAGGGCAAAACGTTACTCCATTTGTAAATAAATTTTCTTCCTTATTGAATTGTTATTTAATTACTGTAAGGAAATTTGTATAATATAATAAAGGGAACAAGCGTCCATCTAACTTTTTGTTGAAAGGTAACCATTTTGCCTTGTTTTTTATCAATTTTCTTAATCAATTTTTTATAGAATATTTTAAATACTAGTAGTCACCATTTTACTTTTCACGATCAAAATGAAAATTTTTAAACACAATAATATTTATAGCACCTTACATGTATGTGTAGACCCTAATATAATTCAAAGAAACGATGTATAAATGTATCAACTAACACCAAGTTAAAAATAATAAAATCATCAATCAATCATGAAAGTCCATCAAAATTTTCTTAGTATGTATATCGAACAAATGAAACTGGTACTAATATTAGATAGAAATAATAATAAATAACCAATATATGTTGCACTTACCCTTAACATTGTTGATGCTCACTGGATAAAGTAACGTCCTCTTGTTCATTTCCGGTAATTTGCGAAGTGATCCTTTGATGAGGAAACGTCAGCCATCACTATAAATAACATTATGTTAAAAATTCCGAAAATAATTAAATCTTTCGGCTGTTTGAAATATGCGAACTTCCAATGAAGCCAGACAAGAACCAAATCGATAAAATTATAGTTTATATAATATAATTCATATCACATAATCGATAAAATATAATTGATATAATAAATTTTATATAATAAATTTTATATTAGTTCATTTCTGATCCATTTTCTAACAAATTTTCTATATTAAGATAGTTAACTCAGTACTCGATCAGTACCTAGTGGTTGAACACTTCAATAAATAATAAGATAACTTTACTTGAATTTTCTCAAATTAATCACAGAATAAATTTAAATGTCTCACTGTATATCATAGAATACATAAATAAATACTTTAAAATCATTATTTATTGAAGTGATCGACTGCTGGGTTTTGAATGGGTGTCAAGTCAACTACCTTGGGCACAGCTACTGAATTCTTTTTTGTTAGTAAATATTATTAATTTAAAGGATGTAAATTGACTACTAAAGAAAGTCCTTCTTTTTTCCTGAGTTTAAACGTATTTTTTCATTAAACAAAACAGCGTCTCTACTAAGTGATCGAGTAGTGGGTCAATTACCTTATCTGTATTGTAAATATATATATATGTACATGATTGTTTGAAATCCAGTATCGAATGTTTCACTTAAATTTGTAGACATACCAAAAAGTAAATATCATTTTGTTACATAATAATACGAAAATATCTTAGATGTTTGCAAAACTCGTAAAAATTTGATTAATTCTGCAATAAAACTAAAGATAATAGAAAAAATATACCTTTACGATGATTTCGACACTCGGCGTTATTCCATTCCAATGGACTGCGCGCGCAGCTTCGACAATCGCAACCACTGCGATAGTATCGAATCTCGATCACTCGCACTTTTCTATCAACCACCAGCAGAATAAGAACGACAAACTCTCAAGACGAGAGAAAAAGTACGGTCATTATAAACGTTACCTGTACAAAACACAATGAGGAAATTTACTTAATTTGCATGTTATCGCGTTATTGTATTGCACATATATTATAAAGGTGATACGACTCAAAAAAGTATGTTTCTGATGGGACGCAAAGAACTATTTATCGGTTTAGGAGAAAATTATTTATTAAATACATAATATTGAAATAAAGAGTAGTTTTACTTAATGAAAGTTTTTTTACTTAAATAATAATTAATCTAAAAAATAACGTATTACTTGCATTAAATGATTTTCTTGTTATTATTAAAAAAATTCGTAATTTACATTTGAAGAGTTCTTTGAATAAATTCTATAATTTTGATATTTAACTAGTAAACTTTTTATAATAAATAGAGGTATTTTTAGCTGTGATTCAAAAATCGTTTTTTGAGTTGTGTTACTTTTGAAGTACAATCTACTTCTACAAAATAAATCTACAAAATAAAATATGCTGTCGAGATTTTCTGACTTCAGAACTATTTCCATTGTATAATAAACGGAGATTTAACACAACAACACGAAAATCTAAAAAACCAAGGCTATGGATATTAAAACTAGGTTAAATGACGAAAAATTAAACGTTTGTTCTATGAAAAAGTGAATGAAAATCCGAAAGCGACCTTTACATTCGGATAGAGAAGAAGAAAAGAAAGAGAAAAGGAAAATATAAAATGAGATGTATCACAAATACGTGTAAAATTGAAAAACGAGGAGCACATTTCTCAACCTAGTATTAATTCAATCGTTAAAAGGATCGAAATTATGATAAATTTTTTGATAAATTTTTTGTTAAATATATGAAAGTATGTTAATATTAAGAACACGTACCTTTATAAATGATCAAGAACTTCTAAAATCAAGATTAAACGAATTTAATATAATAAGTAATACAAAACGTCTAACCCCAAGCGTGTCCATAAAAAGAATTACATCGCGCGTAATTTGAATACATTATTAGAAGTTATGCTTCTTTAAAGTGTATGTACAAAAACAGAAAAGTATGTTTATTTATTAATTGTTTATAACTCACGAATTTGGAGCTCTCATGAATGTTATATAATTAATTCTCTAATAATTTTGAATTTATAAAATCATTTATTTATTGTTGTAAAAGTATTTTAAACATTTGGTCAGCTACAAATAGCTACGACGAGATGCTGAGACATCTAGCGGTGCCACCTATGAACTAGCACTAACAAGCAAAAATGTCATTTATTTGCTCCTGTACGTCCTGGGTGTTAGGCATGTATACCATCCTGCTTCTGATCATTTATAAAGGTACGCATTCTTGATTTTAACAAACTACTGCTACGCATTTAACAAAAAACATACTTTAATTTTGATAATTTCAATGATTGCTGCCTGCTTGTTTGAAAAATTTGTACTTATGATTCTTTGATTATGCAATCTACTAAAAGTTATTTCGTGCTCCACAAAAAGAAATGCAATAATAGAAATGCATTGCATTTTTTGTCATATCTAATAGAAGCTTGCTAAATTGATTCTGTAATTTGTTACTGCATGATGATTAAACTGCGGATGTTTATGCAAATGCCTATTTTCATAGAAAAAAGTTAGGGAAATGGAACCCAAGTAAAGACTTATTTCTCCCTTCAAATATTATAAATGTATTTATCTTTTGATAATTTCTATAATTGTCTATATTATATAGATTCTATATTTTTTACACATTAAAATTTACCATAAATGCATAAAGATCCACAGTCTACTAATGATACATTTGTATTAGAGCACAAGATATTCTTTGATCTGTATTTACACGTATACGATCGTACTTGTTTTGCAGCTAATATTTTGCCTAACTTTAGTAAATTTAAATAGATTTAGGAAATTTTCAAACCTAATTTCCATTTTTACATCTTGCATTGTTGATAGTAGCTAATGTAATGTGTATTTTCTGAAATTTCGTATCTTAATACTTTGCCCAGGGCAGATTGTAATTGGATAGATATCGAATCACGTATAATGGTAACAAAATTCAAATTACAGTCTTTGCATTTTTACATATATTAATGAAGCTCATTACCTTGTAACGCATTTCGCACACAATAATTGCATATTGATAGCTTCTGAAACAAGATGTAATTAATATTTAATGTATTTTATTAACATTTATGCTTTTATTTATGCTTTTATGCATTATGCTTTTGTGTTGCATGTAACAGGTGGTTACTAGAAGCATGTGAGCGTTGGTACTTCGATACTATCGCAACTCGTACGACATCCTTGCGATTCTCGAAGCTGCGCGCGCAGTCCTTTTCGAACAGAAAGTCGTTGGGATGCAGAACTCATCGTAAAGGTCAATTTTGTACTCTTTTCTTTAGTATTATTGTAGAATTTGTCGAATTTTTATGTGTTTCGGAAACATACCAAATACTTTCGTATAACCACGCTATAAAATTTTATATAACTTGAGATGTACTTTCAAATTACATGAAATAGTCGGGTCTAACTTTCAAGCAGTAAGAAAGCAGATATTTAGAAGAGAAATAATACAATTTAAACTCTGCTAGATCCATCATAAACGAGACAGGTTATTATGCTTGAGTTACTTTTATGGTTTTATTGCATTTGTTTTTGTATGGCTTCATTGCAAGCTTCCGTGTCGTAAATATCCGAAATGGTTAGTGACCTTCAAAATTTTTAGAACACTGTAATTTAGAGGGGTGGCTGGTATCTCCCCACCAAGCCATCACTTCTCTGGCTACCTGAATTTGGAAAAGAGAGCGTCATTTCTTCTGTTGACATCAGAGAAGTAAGACGTCGCGATAGCTTCGTGAATATTCAAGTAAGAATATTTCACCTATTAATATTTAATTATTTTTACTCTGTTATTACTAAAAGAGCTCGTATTTACTCTCTATTATTATTTTCAACTTACACGAATACATTTTTCAAACATAGTATTTTATAACAATTTTAATCTAATTTCATAACTATATTCTATCTTTTACTTGCTGTTAAATGGGGCACTTACACAGAAGCTTTTAATTAAATTACTTATGTTATTATACAGTATGTTTCATACTCGAATAACATACAATATATAAATATTAAAGATACAAACAAATGTTTTAATAAATAGTTGTATAGCATTAAGGTGCAAATATGGTAATGGCATTGATTTTACCTTGAGATAACCTGGGGAAGCCCTGTGAAAGTCATATTTTAATTTTTAGTCAACTACAAGAATATGCAGTAACAAATATAGGTCTCCGTTTAAAAATTCAAATATACCCTTTGTAGGAATCTCCAAAGTTATCTCAAGGTCAAATCATTGTCATCGCCATATTTGCTCCTTAATGCCATATAACTTCTGTCTAAAACATTTCCTTGTAATTTTAATATTTAGAGAAATAATCGTGTGTAGACATTTAAATTTGACATACTGTATATATTTCTCATTTATTTATAATTGTTCATTTAAAATTTTTTTTCCTTTTCTGTTACAGTCTCTTACTTCTGATTAGAACGAAGATGGACTGAATTAATCAATTTTAACAGAAGAATTTCTTTTAAGGCTATTTGTGACCGCGTGCAATGCGGTCGTAGAGTTGGTGTTTGTGTCGTAGTAGGGAAAGTTTGTTTTTGTTTTGCAGAGCACAGATACTGTGTGGATAGCGTTCGTTCATACATTAGACTTTAGATGCACGCGATAATTAGAGTCTGTGTTTTGGACGTATTATGAATAATTTCCAGAGCATCGCGAAGCTCTAATGCCGCGAATAGAGTCAGTGTTGTTCGGTGGCTAATATTTTAGAACATATCGATAGTCTTTTATTTTTATTTTTTTAATAGAAAGATAAATTCGAGATATCGATATTTAGAGTCAGTGAAGGCTAGTTGTTGATTTGATGAATTCGTGCGTCAGAACTAGAAGAATGATGTAAGTTCTATTTTAGTTTATTAAAATTGTATATTATAAAATTAAAAAATTAGAATTTAGAATTTGAAAATTTTAAGACTGACGTTCTAACGATTTTTGTGTTTTTAATTTCAGTCCAAGCAGACATCCCCTGGGTAATTAGTCGAGTTGCTTTCATACCGTGAGTGCTAAGGTAATGCATGTTTTGGTTTCGGCAAAGATGACTGGTGGTTTCTTTCTACTGATTTTACGAGCATAGTGAAAAATATAGATTACATTCATAAATAACTTTTTTTTGTGGCTTTTATTATTTCTTGACGACAACTTACAATTAAATTCAAGATAGCTTCAATTTTTTCGTCCTAGTAAATATTTCGTAAGAAAAAGGAAACTATTAATATCACGTTGTCCTTTGATGAGAATATTCTTACTACTCTTTTTTTCATTATGCTCACTTAGTTGAAGTTTTGCAACTGCCGTAAAAGTATTAGCTTCATTAAATTGCCTTCATACTATGTTGGCCTAATGACCAATTGGACAAATTGCGATTGAAATTGAAATTGTAACATTATTACTACAATTCTGCAACTAAAAGTTGCAACTAAACTTTCTTTAAATTATTATAAAATTTCTAGCCTAACGCTTTATTCGGTTGTTTTTGAGGATTTCATTCTTCATATTTATTGAATTAAATTTCACTATTGAACTAAATTTTTTAATTAATTTTTAAACGAAACACTAAATTTTATATACCACTTTTAATATAAAATAGTTTATCTTTTATTGTCCAAAATACATTCTGATATCAAATACATCAACGGATACATTCACGATTCTTATGAATCATTTCTTTCTTATTTAAATTCTTGTTGACTAATGAAAATCATTTTGCAACTTTTTAGTCATAATATAAAAATAATTTACTTTTTATTCTATTTGACTCTATTATACTTTTCTTCCTACTTTGTACTTATATTTGTAGATGCAACTTATCGTCAAAAAAATTAATCAAAATTTAACTAGAAATATCATTATACATGTGATTAACATTCATGCAACTTCGTTTTGTAAAATTAAAACATCAATCACGTTCATAGTCAGAACGTTTTCGTTTCTTTAAATTCGCTGTAATTTCAGAAGGTAGAATACTGTTAGTACCCATTTTTAACCATTCTAACAACCGGACTTTAGCTTTCCGCCCGCTTAGAAATAGATCCCGTTCGAGACGTGGAAGTTGATTTCCCAATGTGGGATCAGATATTGGATTTTGTGCCCAATCCATGACTACTCGAAATCGAGATTTAAATGTCTAAAAATAAGAAGCACTTTATCATTTATTCAAGTAATTTTACAATTACACACGTTCAAACTAAATTGCTATTTGGTACTAATGGACCATTAGATTCTTTACCTGTAATAAGCTTTCTTTTATGTATTCGGAATCCCTGTTACTGAATTTCTGTACATGCATTCCTAATTCATAAAAGTAAAGATTCCATTTGCTTAAAACAACTGCATCTGCATCTGCTTCTAAAATTTCTCTAAGGAAATACAGATACAAATAAATATATAATTAAAAATACATACGCATAGAAAAGTTTTTGTTTGGTAATCATATAATCCAAATATATCAAAATAAAATTATTTTAAATAATAAGAAAAATTTTAGGTAATTTTTATAAATATTGAAATATCGAACCTGTATCCTTCTTTATAAATTTTTGGTACATCAATACTAACTACAGGATTGTGCAAACTGGCCAATGATTCTGCTAGCCATAGTGGAAATTCCACTTTCATTCCTATAGTTAAATCCCCAGATTGGGATGAAGTATCCAAGAACCCTTAAAAGAATAAGTTCAGTTGTTTTAATTCAGGAACTTATTTTTTAAAACAACTATTTTAAGAGTTAGTTCATAAGGAATTAGGTTATTTATTTTTAGAGTTAGGTTAGGTCTGAATGTTATAAATAAGACCAATTAGACATAAGGGAATTTATAAATATTAATAACATCAATAAACAGCAGAAACCTTTAAAAAATTGTATTACAGTTTAAACTGCATTCAGTCAGTCTTTAAATAATTGTAACACTTTAAATGAAAATTTCAGATAAAACTTACCTAGTCCAGGTAACTTAACTTCAATTTTACATGATACTCGTTCTTCTGTGCATAAAATATCATTTATAGCAAAATAATCGGGGCTATAACTTTGACAGCATGCCATCTCTAATAAATAATGAGTACAATAATAAACAATGAAGCTGCCGCTCAAATATCTACCCTAGTCAATATTACCAATAGTGAAAACAAAAATCACTAGAAAATATCGATCATTACGTATCGATTATTAGAAATTTCAAATTTAAATGATGCTAAAAAAACGTAAAGTTTATTATATTTATTATTCATACTTAAAATTAATCTGTTTACATAAAACACTATTCTAAGCCAATCCTACTATTATATTTCTTTAGCTAACTTAAAATTATCATAGTATTTTCGCAAAAATGTTTGTCAGTGTTTGCAATCCTTATAAATAACAACAATAATTCTTCAATGTGCACAATATTAGAATAAAATAAAATATACTTTTGGCAGCTATTAAATCATACTTGTCATGAAAAGTTTAATAAGTGTTGGGAACAGATAATTCTTTTCTTAAAATTTCTTTTATGGAAATATTAATTGTACTACACCTTAATAAATGTTCACTGTTCATATTATGTATAATCAAATTTACGAAATTTTCTTTTAATTTTTTTTTGACCTACGAGCTTTTCGTGTGAGTGTGATATTAACAAAAATAAAACATTTACTATGAATTATTTTATATCTTATATTGTCTTGTATTTATTAAATAGTTAAGGATAATGGAAGCAGTTCATCTTTGTTTGTTCGTTTATTTCGACATTTCAAGATGTATGGACAATTATTACATAATAATTATATATATTTATATATGTATAGTGAGAGAGCATTCTCCTCTCGTAACGTTTCCTTTCTCAACTTCCAAAAATGTTGCCTATCGCTCTCGCCCATTCTCTCCCTCTCCCTTTGTTACGTTCTTTCGTTCTCTTTCTCGCCCTCTCTCACTCTTTCTCTCTTTCAATCTCTCTCATACCCTCTCCCCCTTTCTTTCTCTCACTCTCACTCTCTCTTGCTCTCACTCTCTCTCTCTCATTGTTTCATCACGATAAAAGAATGAAAAGGTAAAAGTAAGAAAGAAACGGCGTCGATTCGTCGAGTCTATGAATGATTTTACGAAACGAGTTTGTTTGGGCGCATTATTTATCGTTAATCACAAAAGTTGTGATGTTTTCCTTATTTTTTTCCTTTTCCATCCACGTTCCTTATTATCATTTAGCGTTTATCGATAAGATTATGATCGTTATCATTAATCGTTACAATTACGATAATAACACTAGTGTTAATTATTCCCACATTTGCCCCGCCCACCCATCTACCCCCACCACGCGGTCACCTACGCCCACCCAGGAACCATGGCGCCAAAATTTGAATCGCGAAGTACAGCTTTGGCATACGGAGAGTCTTTTATTATTTTTTTCCCCCTTTGCCT
This sequence comes from Calliopsis andreniformis, assembly GCF_051401765.1. Lineage (NCBI taxonomy): Eukaryota > Metazoa > Arthropoda > Insecta > Hymenoptera > Andrenidae > Calliopsis > Calliopsis andreniformis. Next base: position 5,395,406 of record NC_135067.1, on the reverse strand, counting down.
CTCCTATCGCTACAGTTTTTTCACTTTTTCAGTTTCCCTTTCATTCATCGGTACTCGATCTTCTTACGACACGCTACATTTTCATTCTTCGTTCCCCTACTAAAGCTTTCGCTTTACTCGCCATCGCGACTATTCGTGACTCGTCTTCATCTTTCACGCACACGTCATTCGTCTCCTATCCCATATATTCTGTATAAGAATTTAGTTCGCGTGAAAAATATCTTCCGTTCGTTAATTTATTTAGTCTTCTCTTCTATTAACAATGTTTCTTCCGTCTCGCACATTCATCTTTGCAGTTTCTAGATTTGTCGTTAGCCTCTCTCGCGATTAAGTCTATTATTTCGTACGTTCCTCATTTGCAACCTGCAAATTGTTGTGGTACGTTTTTCGATGTGCAATTTACATTTGCATCCGTTTCGTGTCGAGTTTGTTATAAATTGCAAACCGAAAAATCGTGTGTGGCACGATAAATATAGATGCAAACGTGTACGACTTGCGAAACAACGAAAGCAAAAGGTATATTGTGCAGCATTTGTTCGTTAAAAATCCCTGAATTTCAAATTTTGACAGATAGATCCGAAGATGTGAAGATATTGAAATAATTGAAAGGAAAGATAACTCAAAAAATTAAAATAAAAGAACTAAAGATAAACTTATTCTAATACGGAACTTTTTAAAGGTAACGAAAAAAAAGTTGCTCCCGGAAGTGGCTCTTGAACTGTTCTCCTTCTAGTAACTCTAGAAGCACCTTCACATATCCTCGTGAAATGTAACTAGAGGCACGAACCACTTTGTGTTGGTAAACCTGATCGGGGAAAAACCGATTCAAGAAAGTTACAATAAAAATTCAATTATTTAATACAATTACTTACTAAAATCAGAAAATGAAAATACAGTTCAATTGGACCTAATTATCCTAATTGTTATCATAAGTTACTATAATTCCATAAAATACAATTTCTGGCCCAAAATTGCACGCTCGTATTACAATTTCATTCGCCAAACCATAAAGAATATTGAAGTTTGCATCGCAATTTTCAAATTATTCATTTAATATTCTATACTCATAGAAGTTTCATCCACGTTGAACAATTCAGATGAAATACATTCCACTTAATATTACTACGTTATACTTCTCTAACAAAATGTCCTTTTTATTTTGACTATAAACTATAAGTGTATTTGATTTGGTATATCTTGATTAGAATTTCGTTGAATGACCAGATAGAAAAATTGAAGTAAATTCTTCGCAATACAAATCGAACCAATCGCTTCCCCGATCGTATTCGTACGGGTTAGTACGTCCTCTATTTGACTAGAAAATCTATATACGTACTTATTTATACGTAATTATAGTTACTATATGTAAGAATACTTAATTAATTAATTAATTAATTCGTACTCCTAAAATTTATATATTAATTTTATAGTAATATGGCAACGGCGGTGATAGTAATACTATTTTTTATTCCTAAATCTGGCTAACGGTATAAAAATAAATCGCAAACTCGGCGTACAAAAGGAAAAAAGAAATTCGAAATCAAAATAAGGAAAACAATTTTTTGGTACTCGTAGTCGAGAGAGAAGTAAGAATTATTTGGCCTCTCTGGTGGAAATTGAACCTTTTTGTTCAAAATGATTCTTCATTTACTTGTCAACATTCAAAATATGTAAATCTATATTACATAATAACAAAGAATATTAGGTGATGTTATACGACATATAAACAATTTTTTTAAGCTTTTAAACACTTAATTCCTTTTTTAATGGGATTAAAGCTTCTTATCCATTAAGTGCTAGGATTTCCACAACCACTTTGAAGCAATAAATTAATAAATAGGCTAGACATGTTTTAATCAAAATAGAAAACTTTGACATATCATACTAATTACTTTTTGGAATTTTTTCACGCCAATTCGTTTTTACTTAATAAACAAAATTTAAATAAAACATATTTACATAACAATTCTTACTTATGTTGTGCTATTGGTTTAATTTTGAACACCTGACAAGCAATGAGGGATCACTCTATGTATATAATTCGAATTATCCAGAATATATTGTTTATATCATAATTATTGTTCTACTTGATTCTTTGGTTTTTTGGTCAAACACCTTGTTTGGTGCTAAGTTACAATTAGGTATCATGGGATCGCAATCATAAAATTTTACAAAATTTTCAACTTAAAAAACTTAAAAATTTCTAATAATAATAAGCAGATAAACATAAATTTAAAAAAAGACTGAAAACAAAAGATAGGCAGATTAAAATTAAATATTTTTTCAACAGAATTCTTAAAAAGAATTTAAGAGATATTCTTTCTGTGGTTACAATCCCAAAAATACTTTTTAATCACAATTGCAATCCCAAAGAGGAGAAAAAGCCAACTACAATAAAAAAGCCATTCACTTCTCTGAATAGAAATTAAGCAGTAACGAATTCATACATATCAATAAAATATCCATATAAGGAAACAAAAAAACAAGTGCGTTCGATTGTACGTGGAATGTTTCAATCATAGTTATTTAACTGTAAAATCGTTCTTTCAGAGCCAAAGAAAAAGCCTCGAACTTATTTAGCTAAGTAAACACACTATTTGTAAACGTGAAATAGAAAAAAAATCTCCTTTAAAGAAGAGCTTTTAAAGTGCTTAGCTAATTTGATAACATAAAAATGTAATGGAGAAGAAAAACTAAATCGTTGCAAATTCAGAAATTCAAGGATTCGCAACTTTTTAGTTCATTCCAATGAAACATATCTTTTTCTCATGATATAAAAGGTTTTGTGTTCTTCGATCTCGAAGTGTGTTCTCTGTGTGTGTGTGCGTGTATAACTGTGTGCGCACGCATATGTAACTGTGCGAAAATGTTAATTTGTGCAAATGTGCGTACACACCAAAATTTGTTTAAAGTTTATCTTTAAACAAATCTTGACAAGTTTATAATTTGTCAAGTTTAAAAAATATGAAAGAATCGAGTACAGAATTCTTCAAGTCACATGAAACAATTTTTAAGGAAATTACAGCAATAGCTTCAATTTAAGTATTTTTCTTAATAGATTAATAGTTTTTGCCAATTTTGAATATTTTTTTAAAGCTTCTAGCTTTTTCCAATCTAGCTCTTGGTAAACACTTTTGCACGTCTTGTTCCATTTAACAATTTCAAAACTTTTTTTTTTTTTAAATGCTCCAATCTCCTGAATTTTTGTAATATTAAATTTATACATCGTTTTATGTTCAATCTCTTCCTATTTCAATCTAGGGATTTCTGAAATTCTTATCTTAGTCACCCTTAAATTTCTCATATTGATTGTTCAAACCCACTTTTCAGTTTTCAGTCTTGCAATTCAAAAGAATCGATCACAAACTTAATATTAGTGCGTTCTCGTATGCAAACGATGAAATTATCGAAACGTTAGAAAGAATATTTCATCAGTTTTTTGTGCGTGAGTTGTGCGAGCGACAGTGAATATAACATAGGAGAAAAAAGAATATCGCTAAGTTACATTTTTCAAACCGTTCTGGTTTAAATAGAAGAATTTATGAAAAAGATTTATAAAAAAAAAGGAAATTTCTCGTAAAATGAGCTTTTAATCATCGTTCCAGTTGCATCACCCTGTATATGTTTCACGATGGCTAGCTATGTGTGTAGAATTAACTGCATTAAAATATTTCATGCCTTTGAGTAAATTTAAAACATAAATCAAAATGATAGGAAAATATATAAAAAAGTGAATAGAAAATTAAACGAAATTTCCTTTTTTTTTTAAGTCCAACAATGTACTTAGACTGCATAAAAAGCTGCGTGTTCCATGTTTGGGTGACATTTTCATTAATTTACAACAAAAGTAGGATCACAAAGATCCGAGTGTGCTACGTGATTGGTCTTTGTGCGATTATTCGCAAATTTCATGAAAAATCTCGATCGATCGTTGCGAGCACCTTTCGACTTTTTCCTTTGAACATATCCATCCATTCTGGATGGATCAAGTGGTAACCCTGAATCTGCAAAATTGTTTTTCCCTCTGTTGGTCAATCCGTGAAATTAGAGATTCGTCATTCGTACGTATTAAATTCACCCAAATTTACGTGATAGTCAATGCTTTCAGTTACGCTATTGCTGGAACCAAGTAAAGTGGCCGTTCAAGGCCAGTGGGCGTGAGTTACCCCACTTCACTCACAACCACACGTACCCCTTCTCCTTTCGACTTACAAACCAAGCTCTAAATTAAAATTAAATATTCTTTAAGAATATCTATATAATTAAAAATTATTATCATAGTTAATGGTTTGTAATAGTGAAATATTACTTACCACTGTAGAGAATTGACCTCAGAGGCCCACTTTACCTTGTCTCAACTATAGCCTCAATTTAAGCAAAGATATTACATAGATCGAAGAGCAAGGCTCAACTAAGAACCTTCTGGTAATCACTGAATTCATCTTAAAAACGAATCCCTATAAGCGACTCACCCGTTAAATCCTTCTCAATCTGTTGGCACAAAAGGGAAAAATGTCGAAAGGGGTCGCAAGAAGGGATGTCTAATAAAAAGAATCGAGAAGGTATCCGCAGGTGGTCGGTAGTAGTGACGGTGGTACACATGGGCGCATACCTCTCTGTCTATCTCTCTTTCTTTCTCTTTCACACACACGCACACTCACACTCTCTCTCTTTCTCTCTGTCACTTTCTCTCTCTCTCTTTCTCTCTATCACTTCTTTCTCTCTTTCTCTTTCTCTCTCTCTCTCTTTCTCACACACAGATCCATTTCTCTCTTGCTCCCCTTTTTCTCCCTCACTATCACTCTCTTTCTCTCTTTCTCTCTCTCTCATTCGCCAGCTGGTCAGTCTCGCACTCTCTCATTCTCAGGCGCTCCCCCGTTCTCGCAATACATGTCTGTCGTCGTGTTTACGTGTGTGTGTACGTGTGTGTGAGTGTGTCGGTCGATCGGCTCCGCGACGGGAATATTTATCCTAATAGAGACCGCAGCCACGGAGATTATTGGCGATAATGACATCTGTGACCGCGTCGAACACGAATTGAATGTTGTTTGTATCAGTAGCGCAAGTCGTGTGGCAGTAGATCTCCTTAGTGGTCGATTTGTTCCTCGCCTCGAATTGCGCCTGGATGTATGCGGCGGCGTCGCTGTATTCTTGCGCCCCTGTCGGCAACACAAGCACAATCGTCAGTGTGAGGAAACTGAAAAGGACGCTATTCGCGTGTATTGTTGAAATACTGAATCGAATGTAGAGTACTATGTGCTAGTGAACGAAAATAGAGTAACGTGGTACAAAATATAAAGACAAAATGGTGTTTCGTTATTTATGACTCCTAGTAGTGGATACTGGATAAGAGTTGCCTTCTCTCTGGGTTCACAGTTTTTCTTAGGGTGTACGTATCAGAGTTAATTTATGCAAAATGAAATTACATATAGGATGACTTGCATTAATATTCGGACATTAATGTAATTTTGACTTCTATGGCTTTTGACTATATTTTTGACATTTTGTAATAATGTAAGACTATGAAGTAAATAAGAATTCCGCTCAAATTTATGCGAGGTAGAAAGTTTCTTTAATTATCAAAATGAATGTTTTTTCTTAATATTTGTCTAGTTTAAGTTTAAATTACAATATTGTGATTTAATACAAATGTATCAAGTTTATATGTTTGCAAAGAACATAACCATAATATATTTTTAATACAAGAATATAAAAAAAGAAATTTTGCTCATTTTTCAACACATATTAAAGGAGAGAACAACTATTATTTTTCAATTGCAGAAGAATATTGTGTGCTGTGATAACACGTTAAATTATGTTTCGTTAATTAGTAATTTACATATCACCTATTTGGCGGTCGACAAAGGGATAATTAGACATTAAAAGAAGTTCGTTAAACATGGAATATTCAGATGAATCTAGATTACGCGTTCAAATTAAGTGATATCATTAATTTAAAGTAGGTTTGAGATTGAGATGCAATTGATACTGTAACTGTTACATATGTTAAAACATCATTTTGGGACTTTTATGTCTTTTTCACCAGACTGCAACAAAAATGTTACGATCTCCTATGACAATTTAAGTTAATTATACTTTAATTATGAATTGTAATATTGAAGTAAAATATGCACAAGTTTTGGCACTCGTAGACGAAAAAGAGAATATACAGGGTGTTTCAAAATTTAGTGATCCATATAAATAATTCCAAATAATATTTATAGGCATAATTCATCACAGGTTTAGTTCCCCTTAATTTAGCAATGTTCAAACTTTAAATATAGGCTACTTAACATAATTTTTACGTTTTTTCAAGTCGAATCAGTTTTACGCAATAAATTTCGAACATATGAAAAGAAAGAGTCAATATATTCGTATTTCTAGCATAAATCTTTTATGAAAGACATTTGTAACTTCTTTAATAATATTTTCCTCTTAATGCTGCATCTATAATATGTTTATTTATGTCATAAATTATGCAATTCTTATCTTTTACTGCTATATTTATTCTAAATCAAGGCGAACTCAAATAACACATGCCACATAATTATAAATATATTTTTAGAAATTCCTTAATTATTAATATAAAACACTAATATTTTATAAAATATTACAAAAAAATAGGATTTTTAATTACTACTACGGTCCCAAGCTAAGCACAGTCAGTTCATGGTAGCACTTTAATGTAAATAGTACTTTAAAGTAGCTTCAGAAGATAAAAGATTTATATAATCTAGTCTTAAAATCTTGAAACACTCTATATAACTGAATGGCATTTGGTATGGAATGTATTCTAAAAATAATATTCACATGAATTAAAAACTGACAGGGCGGATGATATATGATAAGCGATACATATTTAGATCAGTATACCTATCTCAAACAAGAGGACATAAATAATTTTCATATAAAACGCGCAGAAATTCCAGGGACATTTAGAAGATTATAGACTTTCTAGAGCCTGTCAAACTATTCGCATTTATAATTGTAAAAGTAATGTTATTTACTTTGTAATAGATTGATAAATATTTCATCTAAAATTTATCTAAAACTTGTTTAAATATAGGTATACATATATGTATATAGCTGGGCTATCGAAAATAGCTCCCTCTATCTTGTTATAATCCCTCTAGCTTGTTATAATTTTTTAAATAAAATGACATAAAACTCAGCTACACGATACAATTCAAAAATATGTATAATTATGTAATATTACAAATTCCTGTATTAATTCCTTCAGATAGTTTTAATAATCAGATAGTTTTAATAAAAATGGCATGTAACTAAACTTTGTGATAGACTTTACGAATATGTAAGTATAACTAAATAAGTAAATACGAAAATAATGTCTTACCGGCATACTCGGGGAAGCAAATGGTGAGCGGGGACTTGCGAATTTTCTCCTGAAAGAGATCCTTCTTGTTCAAGAAGAGAATAATCGAGGTATCGGTGAACCATTTGTTATTGCAGATTGAGTCGAACAGTTTCAAGCTTTCTTGCATTCGATTCTGTAGCAAAAAAGAGATATGTTTCTCATCCATGTTATTCACAGTTGTCTTGAATTTTCAATCAAGTCTATTTTAATTAAATAATACTTTCATTCTCCGAACTTCGAAATCTTGCTAACAGTTTATTATGATATTAATTATTAACAAGAAATAATAAGAAATACTATGTCGATTGCATATTTCGATGAACAGAAGATGTCTAAAAAATTTGATTGATTTGAAAAATCTGACTTGAAACACTTTATACAAATATAATTCTATTGATATTATTTTAATCAATATATTTTTATCATTAAGAACTTTTATTGTTAAATTTCTTCGTCCGTAGTATTACTTTTTAAATTTGGCTTCGAAACAAAGTAGAAACATTTAAAAACAAAGTCAGAAGGTCTTTCTTCCGATATTTAGGAAAATACTGAGTTGTTAATACATACTTATAATACTTAAGTAATACATAGTTAAGTAATACTTAAGTAATACATAGTTAAGTAATACTTAAGTAATACATAGTTAAGTAATACTTAACTACGTATTAGTCTTCCATTAGTGAAACGTTTTCGTACAAGAATTCGTGTGAATCTGATTACACAGACTTTTTAGACACCTTGTGCATCAGAAAAGGCAAAATAAATAATAAATCGTTCTCGTGAATTCGAGAATAAGAGGGGTTAATGGACGGGGTCGTTCCACGAGAAGAACCTGTTAATTTCCGACAATTGCATACTGTCACGTTTCCTTCCCACGTTGGGCTGCCAATTGGCTACCCATATAAATATAGATATACACGCTACCATCTACATACAACATGACGTCATGATAATTACAATAATCTAGCTGGATATATTTCATATTTATACAAAATATGTGAAACTTTTCTATTGAATATATTCGAATCTTTAAGGAACGAAAAAACATTTTTTAAGAGAAATGTTTTTGTCAACTACTCTACGTTTAAAGATTATTTTGATCTAGAAATAAATTAGAACAGTAATAGCTAGGTACCTATCTTAATTTTTATAAAAGCAGTAAAATAGATACTGAATATTATTAATTTTCAAACTCTTTTATCAAATTGTGAAGAGACGCTTAAATCTCGAAACTGAATATGCAATTGTATGCCACTAAATTATTTATTTGTAACATAAGTATTTTATGGAATAAAATTATTATAAGTTCATCTTGCTTTTTCGTCCACTTTACGTGTTCGATGATTTATGACTAAAATGATTCATTCTCCATGAAGACAAGTAATAAAATCAAAATCCATTAAAATCGTAAATTAGCCAAAATTTATAGAAATCTCATTAACAGCACTAAAACAAGGATTTTTCAATTTATTAATGATAAAAAATCAATAATTGATTATTAAAAATTGTTTTTGATGTAATTTGATATGAAATAACGATAATTTCCCAATAATAATAAATTGTTTTCTAAAAGTTAATTTTTATTTTTTCTGACTACGAAACAGCATCTTTCTAAATAGTCATATCAGTGCATTATACCTATATGCAATTAATGTAAAAATAAAAATTCCATGCGTAGGTCATAAATAGCAGAAAATGCCAAAAATAAGATGAACTGATAATTCTATACAATGGTGTACCATACTGAAAAAATTTTAAAAAGTAAAATACGTATGTATATTCAATGAATTTCATTCGACATATTATGCTGATTTCTTATGCATCAAAAATTCCTTTGCTTGCAAAGGGAGGCATAGAATTTGATGTTATAATCCAAGACGGTTTAAATTTCTAGTTTCTTGAGTTTCTTCATTGTTAAGAATTCAACTACCAGAACGTATCACGTTATTTCTCCACATACAGTGTGCTATTCTCTCCCTCGACGTACATATATGGTACGCTATAATCATCTTGTATTACCTTAATTCAGGTGTAGCCTTCACGCTTTCCAAACTCAATTGTATCTCCATTTTTGCGTATTAAAAAATGTTCATTCCCTCGTTAACTGATGAACGTAATGCAATTCAATGTTCACTTAAAGAGGGATAACTAAATTTGTGTCAGATTCGAATATAATCAAGTTGTTATATTGCTTGAAGCATGTATAGTTGTTTATTATGATTTGTGTCAATTGATCGCTTACCGTCGATTCGTCTTCGTGCAGGACTTGATCATACTCGGACATCGCGACACAGAAAATGATCGCGGTGACATCTTCGAAGCAATGAATCCATTTTTTACGTTCGCTTCTTTGACCACCCACATCGAACAATCTATTTAAAAAAAAGTCAGTATAAAATTCCATTTCTAAATTATTTTTTATTCTAGAATATTTTACATTAAAACTACCGAAGTAGTTCAAACGATCGGTTCAGAATTTTGTATAGAAATTTTCTGTGTAATACAGTCGAACCTCGATAAATCGAATCTCAAAAGAAGTACTACAGTCCTCGAGTTATAGGAGCTTCGACTTAAAGAAGTTTTCGAGTAAGAGAAGTTTAATATACGAAAATTTGACTTACAGAAGGTTTATACTAGAGTTAATAATTTACTGACTGTAATAACTTGAACCAGGAAAAATTCAATTTCAACTTGGAAAGTTTTAGTGTCTTAGATTTCTTCTTAGAACTCATTTTACTCAAAGTAAACGCGAAGGCGACAGTTTAAGACGATGGTGGGAATTCGATTTATGACAAAGAACCAGCTTGCATGGATATGCATACATGTTGAGGCAGAGACATGATATGTGTCATCTTATGTTTTCCAGCATTCATTTGTTTGACAAATAAGAACACGTACCTATAAGTTCGAGTTATAGAGGTAGCGAACGATAAAAGTTTGACTCATGGAGGTAAACTTCGATTTGTAGAGGTTTAGTTGTTCTAAATTCGAGTTATAGGGGTAAAAAATGCATCTAAATGTGTAACAAATAAATCGAGTTAAAGTAAGTTTTATTTCGAATTATAGAGGATTTCGTAGCAGAACCAAAGGGTTTGAACAAAATTTTCGTTTTATAGAGGTTATCGAGTTAAGGAGATTCGACTGTACAGCATTCCCTAAAATATTCAAACTTCTGTTACATATCATTCATATACAACTGATTAATTGTGTCACAGTAGAATATTTCTTACTTTTTTTAATTTTAAATATATCTTCTGCTAATTTCTACTATGACCGAAAATCAATTTTATTTTGTTGCTACTGGGATGGATTTATAGATCTAATTTTAAATATGCTAGAAATGTAGAATACTATAATCGTTAAAGAAATTCTTTAAAAGGGTCCTGTACGATGCTACAGAATTTAAAATTATTTAGCGTTAAAAGTTAAGAGGTAATTAAGAAAGGCCGTCGTCAGGTGCTTAGTTTAAATCAAATTTTACAAAATAAAGGTCACTCAAGCTCGGAACAACGTAGTACTCAAATGACACTTGACACTGTAAAGTACGACACTTTAACGATATCTACATCGTACAGGATGTTAACACGAACAAACTAAACTGTACTATCACGTGTGTACAAGATAGGAAAACCGTTCAATTATGCATAGAATGAAAAACGGTCCCTAACATTCTTAAAAAGATAATACGCCTTGCTATCGGTATCTATTGATAAGCTTGCACCTGCATTTCACTGCAACAGTCGAATTGCACCGAAAATTCTGTCTCGTATTAATTTTCATACTTGTAGGTACCTATATACTTTTAAATCGGATCATTCACTTTCAAACCCCTGAAAAAGTTAATTCTAGAAAGTTCGAATCACGTAAGTGTCAATTCGTAATATACAAAAGTACGATTTTAGAAAATATTTTCGGTTAAAAACTTTAAATTAGATTAGTATTTCTTTTTGAAATTTTTGCTTGGAAATTTTGAAAAAATCTATTAGATTGAATTGAGTGAAAATCTGAATATTTCTTACGTTTCAAATTTGTCCCTTAAAAAAGTTAAGAAATTGCAAAAAGAAAAATTAACATCTTGCTTATGAATTGCTCAGAATATTATAGGACTCTAATAATTATATACAAATATCAAAAAAATGATGAAATAACAAGATTTTAACAAATACGTATTAAAATCTTTGACAATTACTTTTTTAAGTATTGATATTCACAAATGTAATAAATTGCCTAGGTCGACTTACTTGAAATTAAGATTCTTGAAGGTAAAGTGGACTTCGACTATACCCGTTGTTTTCACACGGGTCCTTAAAATATCTTGCTCTGTAGGCTGATAATCCTTTGCGCCTAATCGGTCTAGGTCATCCAGGAAACTGGAATTTCAAGCAAACGATACAGCGTTAGTCATACTCCTATTTATACATCTGTATATCTAAAATAAACTTAAATTATTATATAACTCTTATTAATTACAGCAAGCAAATCCTAGTCATGTATTACACAATGCACTAAAAAAATTACTTTTTCAGACAAATTTTAATATAGGTGTAATTTTAAGAGCTTATAAATTAGTAGGGTAATCAATTTTTCTCGGAGAAAGGGTATTACTTATAATACTTTTCCAAAATTCCTTAATAGTAACTAAAAATCTATAGATTTCAACATTAAAATTTCAGCTTGTCGTATATGAAATATAAATAAGTGTGTTGTTACATGAAATTATTTATACACAAAACTATACATTCCTCTTCATTTGAGAATGATTTTAATACGAGTAATTAATATTAGGTGTATTTACCCTATATACGTGAAAGAAAAATTGTTTTTCTACCGTTTAGAACCTTTCCTCACAATTTCGTCTCGCTTAAGTTTAAAATACAATTATTTTTTAAATCTTCACTCTTATGAGTTGTAATTATTTGTCCACTCTATATATGATGTTCAATACATGCGAAACGTTTGAAATACGTTTTAACACGACCTGGATTAAAGTGTTTCTAGGGGTAAATGACATTCTGAATCGAGGTCGTAATGCAGGTCGAGATCGATCGATTTTCCGCGTATGCCATGCAACAGTTACGATTTGTCAGTCGTTCATTGCCAAAGTTGGCTACACCTGTGGCAGACAGCGAACGCTCTCATCTTATCGCAGCTCGTTGATTCTCAGATTGCTTTTCCCGCGTGCATGGAGATCGAACGATCTGACAATTATAGGATATTCAAGAGATAACGCTCGTTATATTAATGATATCACATTGGAGGGTTACATGAAACATATTAGAGCATTGCTCATTTGACAGAGCTAACGAGCTACAGATTGTTTTGTACCTTTTACAATTGACGCACAATAATCTTGCAATTAGTACAAATTATTCTTTATTTGAATGATGTATCTGAGATACTGAGTGGGTATAGTTAAATGCATGTTACAATTGCAGCAGAAAATAGTGAGATCACGAAACACGTGATGCGATGAGTTGTTTGTTTATATCTTCAAGGTTTAATAATACATTAGTTTCTTGTTACTTTTTTTATTATATAGTTTTGAAAAGTATTTGGTTTTTGTAGTTTTACTTATTACTGAAGACGAAATGTTTATTTCAGTTCTTTCGTGTTTCAAAAATGTTTCGTCTAGACTGCTCCTAAATTAAGGAGACTTTAAAATCTAGAAGAAACGAAAAGAATAAAAATAAAAATTATTCTTTCGAAATATAAACAATAGAAACTCTATTGAAGTTTTGTATTTCGTATGCAGAATAATGTGATAACAAATATTTAGAAAATATTATATCTAAATTTGAAGGATTAAAGATATTTGGTTGCCGTGGACAAGAACATGGATCTTTTCACGATATAATTAATTTTTGAGTGCAAACAAATCTTACATACAAGTAATTAGAAAGTTAACTGAAAACTTCTCATGAATGTACCAAAATTTATATCTCGTTAGATAGTGACTTTTATTGAAAAGAAGAATGTACAAATTTATAGAGGCATCCTGTGTAAATTAACGAGGTGGTTGACAGCTGATAAATAATTAGTTACCTTCACTGGTAGATTACCAAAGAAAGATCGATCGCACGGTCTGCATTCTCCAGATATCAATTTCTTGGACTTTATTTATGAGCAGATCTCGAGAAACTATATTCTCTTAATTAATTACTAAATTGTGAAAAATGAATGTTAGTAAAAATCGAAGATGTTAAAAGATGTTCTTTAAAATGAAAAGTTTGAAAATAATAGTTATTCAAAGTCATTTTCACACTAGAATATATCTTTCAAAAACAGCGTTATGTTTTTTATCATTATTGAAATTGAAATCATGCAAAATTATTATAAAGAATCTCATTAATTACAGTAACAAATCATTCATTTCTCAATTCTGAGCTTGTAGAAACTTATTAAAAAAAGACAACCTTCCTTTAGACCTCTTACACATAGAATCTAACAACATAAATTAAGGTCCATTATTTACTTAACTAACAATGACTAAAGAAACATTTTGGTAATAACTGAAAAATCAACACTTCAAGCATTTAAAATTGTAATCTTATTTTTAAACACCCCGTACATAGAAAGCAATATTATAGATGAATATCCATTTAAATTACGAGATACTGTGCTCAGCTAATAGTCAAAGAGCTATATTAATACTTGATGCATTAAAAATTGCGTGTCTTCTGTTGTGAACACCCAGTATGTGGACGCAAAGTCGAGGCTCGCTCTACATAGATCAAACTCACGACAAATTGTGTAGGAAACAGCGGAGATGCAATATGCTGAACATGCTCAGCCTTGCATACGCGGATCATTTTTCGCCATCAATATTTCAAAAGGTCGATAACCAATAGCTCCACGAGAAAGGAGCTTACATTTCTCAGAAATGTTTTATTTACGCGGTCGCACACACCCTGTATGTGAACTCTACTGCAGCTTTATCACCAGTTGCTCTCTAAAAACATCGTACATCATTTGCTCTTGGGTCGCTGATGTCTACGATTATCTGATGCACTAGCTATTACATACCGAGTGGCCCAATATACCCATCCAACATTTTAATGTTATGGGTTATGGTTATGGTTATGGTTACTTCACATATATCATACCTTACTATCTCTTATTATTCACGTTTCAAGTTTTACACCCCTAACAAACTGAAAAATTTGTAATTCTTTTTTAATCAACTACAAGGTGAAACAATATTTAATCGGAAACCATGTTTATGTTAAAAATTTAAAATAATCTTTTATTTAAAATGAAATTGTTTTTTTATGAAAATTTTTCTTTTCGAAATTAGAGAAAACAGAAACGCAAACACTTTGGAATTTTTTTAATTTGAAGTGAAATTCTAGGAAATCTGTGTCAGTTTTGAAAAAAACATGTAATTTGAGAAAATTCTTAATTTCAGTAGAAATTCGATAGGGGAAAGGAAATTTACAAAAAAAATATCAAAGTGATGGTTAAATCAAACTTGATATCACGTCGCCTTTAGGCAAACAGTTTTCCTAAAAATTTCTGTCCTTGTACCAGATCCTCGATTCCGTTCTTCTTCCTCCTCCCCCTTGTAAATCCCGCTCTTTTCCTCATTCCTTTAGGTAATTATTAAGTGTCCAATTATTACGAATTTCCCCGTACAAGTGGTGCTTTCGTCCCATTGTCTCCTCCCCTCCCTTCTTTGCCCTTTCATTTCTGGCCCGCTGTATTTTCTTACTCTTCCTGGCATAAAGAAGCGGTAATAGAACGAAAAGAAAAATAGCGAAGGGTGGGGTTGAAAACGAGTAAACGTGCACCACGAGGGAGAAATGGAGGGGATGGTGTCGGCGGCCATTTTGGGCCACGTGACACGGGCGTGGCGTGACGTCATCGGCGATCAATACGCCGCTGAACCTAAATAAGAGAGAAGGAAAAAACTGGAAGGAGACTGTTCGAATCCTTGGAATTGCTGTGTTTCTTTTTATATATCCTTATGAGCCACGTGTTCGGTCTAAATTAGATTTATGTGAAACTTTAACTAAAGTTGACCTCCACACCTTCTAGTACAACGAATGAGGATTGTCAGTCTGATTTAAACTTGAGGGGTGCTTGTAGCTTTCCAACTGGACAATCTTTGTAGACCATGTACTTTTCACTTTCCTTATGTCACGTGAGAGTTTGAACACAGTTTTAAGTTATATTCCTGGAAATCGCCGAAATTTCAAAAAAATTAACTCGAATTTTAACTCTGCAATTTGAAGGGAAACTAACAGCCTTGAAAGAGGATGAACCTTTTCGCCTTTTAGAGTTCAGTTGAATTTAAATCCACGAAGATCCGTGACTAATCTCCGATGCAGCTCATGCATCATAGAACTTGGCCCAGGATTTTAAGATAGATCTGAACTCTGCGACAACTATAATTGAAGTTTAAACTGACAATGAGTGCAAATTGAGTTTGAGCGCATTTCACATGAATCGCAAGAAGTCTAAACGTTTGTCTGTGATCCGAATGAAGTCGTAACGATGGCTGAATTATTTAAATCGTGAATCAATTCGTTCCACCTAAACTGAGGGTCTAAGTGGACTCCACGAACCCTTCGATTTTCAATTAATCCTCCTACGTTCGTTGGACTTTGAACGAATTGGACGTCGATAGAGAATTCGTGATAATACCGTGCATACCTGTTTTAAATAATACTCGTGCACGGGAATAATGGAGTAGATTGTGACCTCTCTATTCTCGCTTGTTGCTACGCGCCCTGCTAATAATCAGGGCATAACAGGCTGGTAATGCTAACAATGACTTGCCATTAGACAATTTACATACTTGAATGATAGAGATTTCATTTCGTTTCGGACAAGAAGTTAACAGTTCAACTTAGTTGTTGCACACGGAATTGGGCATTATCGAGATAAACTTTTATTCAAACAAAATAAATATTTTGTTTGTTGTTTATTTGATCTCTGTTAATCATACTTAGGAAGCAATTGGTGTACAGTATTGGCAAAATACAGGGTGAACAAAAAGACGGTTTCAAGATCACGCAGCGTAATACCTCTGGGAACAGGATGTCTGAAAATTTAAAGACTAAATTCAAAGTCTACTACGTATATCGTTTGCAAGCTATAAAAAGTGTTCCAAACGTTCAAACCCTAATACACATAACACTGTATTAAATTTGTAATGAGTGTAGATAATAATGTAATAAAGTATTTGTCAATGTGTTTATAGGTTTACGTGAAGCTACCCACATTGTAAATTGTGAAGTAAATCGCCTATATTAATGATAGTGAAATTTTCTGTATTCTATATGCACAATAAAAAATTGAAGAGGAAATGGTAACAGAACACCGATGTACCTTAAAGGTTGGCAAACCCTAGTCTTCCGGATGAATGAAAGCATAAAACTAGTTCAACGTTTATAGGATCGTTTATAGAATGTAGGGCAAGATTTGGATGTATTCCAAATTAGGTGGTGTAGATGCCAAGGGCTTTGGCAAGCATCCTCTAGGTTAAATTTATTTGTAAATACCCCCCGTAGAGTAAGCTGTGTCTACGTAAAAGGCATCTTTGCCATTTCTGAACGAGAATTTCGAGAATTTTCATATTTCTTTTCAGCATGTCATATCTTTCTAGGCTAATTTCAATTCTGGACATTTGATTGATACTTTCGAATATAATTGTTTAAAAAGTCTTGTATGTGAACAGTCAATCAAATTTAAAAAAAAATATGAATACAATACATATAATTTTTTTCAAGCTATAGAAGGGTTTTTAAATATGTATATGGTGGGAAAAACTTCAAAAATATTGGGTACCCCATAAATAATTTCTCAATTACTTTGAGTGTCAGTCTATTAACGATAGAAGTCTCAAGGCTAACATATGTCTATCTTCATCAGAGTATCAACATTTTGCTCAAAATTATATTCATTTATACATTTCTGTAGTTTTATTCAGTGTTGGCAAACAAACAATGTTTGTAAAGAATAAAATATACGTAAGAAATAATCATACAGGTCATGTTGGCTCCTCTGATAGTTCTAGTGCTAGGGAATAATATATAGGTATTATTTCACTCACTATTTCGCAGAATCGTTGAGCTGATACTCGTTGTTCCTACCAAAGCACTCTTGGACCCCGTTGTCAGCCCAAAGCCTCTTCATCGCAGCCAAAAGTTCCTCGCTGAAAGGCTCCGTGTCTTCCATTCTTTGAATCACATCGAACACCATCTTTGAGTCCGTCTGAAAGACAGTTGTTAAACTAATTAGATTTCAATGTGGAAGCTAAACTTTGCGTCACCAAGAGACATACACTTGGTTGGGTCACCATTTCAAGTTTAAACTCTTTAGGTTCATGGATGACCAAGAGACGTGTGTACACTTCATATTATTCATTAATCACACTTAACACAAATTACTGATAACTGAGTCTCCTTCTTAAGGTCCAGAATTGCCCAGAATCTGATTTATCATTCACTAACGGAGGAATAATATCACACTATCGTTTTTTTTCTATCATATAGCTAATTTATTCAGAGATATGCAAATTATTAGACTCAAGCTGTAATAGAACCAAAATTAGAAGTTTTCTGCAGACTTCGACTTGTTTTTTTTAACGTTCCTTATACAGAAGTTTAGTATTAAAATAGTACACATGCCCTTGTTCTCACTCAGCAAATCAACGCAATTTAACACGCGTCTGATGAAACTGCCACAGTTTGTTTTAAGTTCTCCGTCATCGTCCCAGGCGCGGTTAGATTTTCAATGAGTTCAACTTTTATCTAGGTACTCTCATTTTGGATATCCTTTTAATAGCGAGCCATACATTTTGATTGGAATTTATGGCCAAGCTATTTCTAAACCGAGTAATTTCAAGCTAATATAGATTGGATGTTTACTTTGTGGTCTTGGAACTGTCTACTGTGTAGGTTTCCTCGCAGCGTACGGTTGTTATCGAGTTTATAGCGGAGAACAAGTGACTGACGTTTACTCGTGCGCAATGCTATTGAAAACGTGAGTGATAGGCTAACATAACTCATTTGCCCCAAATTGTTTCAGCTTGTAACGATTAGTAAGGAGCTTATAATAAGAAAAGATGTACTGCACTGCTATTTCTTGTATTTTCAGAACAAGAAAAATAGGAAGCATGTTAAAAAGGTTATAATCTAATTTTTTCGTGCCTCTGTTATACATATACAAAGTTCAGTACTCAACACAATAGGTGAAAGTAAAGTTTCCAGAGAGTACTAGGTACACGTGTAAGGAAGCAGTAGTTTAAATACAGTAGAACCAGTATTAACCGAGTTTCAATTACTCGCAGTTTCTTTTATTAAAATATAATAGATATCGATCGAGACCTAAGCTATAATTTAATAGTGGTTTACTGTAAGTAATAAAAGTAGCCATTACAAGGATGGTTCAAGTTTAAATTTAGTGTGAATCCAGTTAATCGATGCCCCATAGTATTCTTCCACAAAGAATTGCGTTTAAAACTTCGTTTCAAAGTTATTAATTACTGAGAAAATGCCTAGAATACGCATGAAACGTGTCTGACTTGGAACTTATTCTACTACCAAGGGAACCAGCCAGGTCAAACACAGCGAAGTCAGTAAAATAAGTTCCAAAGCAGACATAATTAATAACTCTGAAATAAAGGCTCAAAAGTATTTTCATCATTTTGAAGTTTTGTCTTATTTTAGCATCTAGAGTTGGCCCTTAACATTTCTAGCACCTGTTGTTCAACACTGTATGTATTGTGAGCCACAGGTGGCTAATTTGAGAAACATGTTTCTTATATTTTACAAACTCCTAACTGATTCCAAGTAGGAAGTTTAGAGCTAACCAATACTGTACAGTATTTAACTGTTATAAGCTTGTCGCTATCTTGACTAATTCGACTAATAAGAGCTAGCTTATCATAATTTAAGTTATTCAAAATCATATACACTACAGGTGTCAAAAATGTTAAGAGGTGATTTCACATGCTAAAATACGACGAAAATGAAGATAGATGATATTGTTTTTGGGCTTCGTTTTAGAATTACTATTTGTTGCAATAACGTTTGAAATTCGCGTAAAATGTGCCTGATACGGGACTTATTCTATTGTCAGCGTCCACTGGTCAGGCACAGCGAAGTCAATAAAATAAATCTCGAGTCAGACTCATTTCACGCGTATTTTAAGCATTTTCTCAACAATTCATAACTCGGAAACAAAGTCTGAAATGTAGTTTTATTTATCTTCATTTTCCTCTTATTTTAGCACGTAGAATCATGCCTCGGAACTTCTGACACCTGTTGTCGAGCACCTTGTATACATATTTATATCGAATATAAGTCTTAACTCCAATATCTCATTAAATAATAATTATTACTGCTGCTCGAATTTTCCTAACTGGAAACCAACCGAATAGCTTAAAAAGACTTAAATCACTGATTCTAAATTAAATAACTGAAGCACAAGCAAGTTGTCCAAACATTGACACTACTTAATCAGCCAGATCAAATTTATTCAGACTTATCCATGTATTTAAAATATTTAAATTATAATACAATATTAGGATAACCGAATACTTAACACAATTCGAAACAAACCGCTCGAATTTTAAGTCTTTAAACAATTCGAACACTTTGACCTTCCTTTCGTTCCCACATTTCCCGCCAAGATTTGAACAATAAGCTATCGAGTTTGCGCGCGATCAAACTCTGAATTGTGCGATTAGAATCGAATCCCGATTCATTGGTTTCGTCGAAAATAAAATTTCCTACTACATTGTACATATTAATTCGACGATAGGACTGATAATAAAAGGAACATATTAGCTCGAGGAAAGGTTAGACTGAGAAGCGCTGGTTTGAAAAGCCGGATCAATCGGTACTCGAGGTAGACCCTCGTACTCCTTGTTTTCGAGGCAGGGGCTCGTTATTGGCTCTAAAGTAAACGACGCAGCCGCGCGACGCTGCACGATCGGTAAATATGCTGAAGAGGGTGCTTCAGGACAGCCTCAAGATGCGCATCGATTCCTCAAGTGCTCAGCCCATCGATAATTTTTGACTCACTTCAGACGGTAGCCTTTAGCCTTTCATTCTCGTCACGAAGCTTGGGCGGCCTCAGAGGTATTCGTGAAAAATATCTCGGTAGCGATTCGACCCTTCATTGGCCAATTGTTGTTGGTTTTACTTGATCTACTTACTAGCCCTTTTAATTGGAGGACTTATAACAGAAACAGCTCTTGTCAAATTTTACGATCTTATTTAATAAGAATGTACTCTATAACATAATGGAATCTATGTCATCAAAAACGCAATATATGTACTACAGTGAATATTTTATTAGAAAGAATATACATAAGTGAATTGAATAAGAATTGAAGATGTTACAATATTTTTTTTGTTGTCCTAGTAGAGGGGAAGAATTGATAAGGGTCATTTTTGTTATGAGTTCTTCAATTAACTATAATAGCAGCACTATATTCACTTGTTACAAGCTGTTTCCTATGTTTATTATACAAGTATGTTCATTGTGTAGTTATGACAATTGAACCTTTGGATATTAAAAAATTTAAATATTTAAATATAGAATAGATGAAATTATAAATACATGTTTGAAAATTTGTCAGTTACCGCTGCTATAACCGAAAAAGTGACAGTAACTTTGCAAAGGAAAGCACAAACATTAGAACTAGCAGTGAGTTTACACAGTTTACAGCGAGTAAATACAGCTATTCCCTCTTTAGCAGCGGAACTCTGCCCACTTTCGTGTCCGCCGTTACTAGAATTGGATTCACGGTGTGAGCCAAACGAGCGCTCCAGCTTCCGAATTGCTTGATTTGGATAAAAGTAAAGAACTTCAAAGAGAGAGAATCCCCCCTCATTATATGTATACACAGAAAAAAAATGTTAAGTTGAAATTATTGAAGTCCTTGCAGAATTGACAAGAGTACTTTAACAGGCTAAATTTAACAGAATTACTAAGAGTCGCCTTTGTAGATATAATAATACTGCTCTTATTACAGTCGAACTAGGTTTTTTAATTTTACAAAGGTCTATGACAGATCCTACAAAAATCTATCCTAATTAAATCTACTTAGAAGATTTTTGGACGATCCGTATGACCATTTTTTTCTGCATAAAGTACCTAGTACCCAATAATCAACACTGACCTAGTCATTCACGGTTTCTATAAACTTAATTTATTATCAAGTTTCTAGTTTTTATTAGGATCCGCCATATTGATGGTACTTTTATACTATACGTGTTACATGTACACTATGCTACTCGTATTTCTGGCAAACAATATGTAATTCCCTAGGTTCTGTTCAACTTGTCGATTACTGGTTACTTCACCCTAATCCCGAGGCAATACTGTAACAAGAGTCGTGAAAGTAACTTTGCTCACCTCTCGTTCATTGCTCGAAAAGTTGATGCTTAAAGTTGGCATCGCTCTGAGAATAGCGACTAGAGATTGTATCGTGTTGCTGTACACTACGGGTTTGTACTGCTTGAAGTCTTCGGATGTAAATCCACTTTCATGGATAATTCTGTAAAAACATACAACAAACATTTGGATTACCAATATGCATTTTTATAAATTTATGAGATATGAATTCGTTGAGTATTTGTTTAACCCTCGTACGACCAATGCAGGGCTACTTTGACCCTAACTACAGTACAAGATGTCAAAAGTGGAATAAAATTATTTGTAAGAATCATATACAAAATACACGTATCTCATGTATCAGGTGTATAAAAAATGGAAAGGAAGTAAAGTGTACCTAAGATGTTCAAAATGCATTTTTACATAAAATTTCTTCTCAAAACTAGTTAGCAATAGGAATTTTACTATGGGTCAAAATGACCCTGAAAACCATTCGAGGGTTAATGAATATTCAACATAAAATAGGTGTATACAATTTCGCTATAAAAATTTTTTGAGAATTTTAGAATTTTTTCGTATACGTATTATATTTAATGAAATTTACTACTACTAAAATAATTACTACTTATTGTGTCACAGTTTTTTATTGAAACACTGTAAACCAAGGTTCTTCTGTCTACAAATTCTGTACTAATGTTTTCTAGCAAATTTTAATTTCTGCTTTGAGAATTTCTAATGCATGGCGAATTTTGGACACACTTGCGAAATTGCCCATACCGACCTTATTATTATTTTATACTCTCGCGAACTAGCTATTTAAACTCTATACTATTTTCAAATTATGAAATCAATGAAGAATTTATAAATTCAATTATGTGTAATTATATTATAATTTATACAAGATACATGGACCTCACAGTAAATGAAATGTAAATGAGATTATGAATTTTGATTACATGATTTCGTTGTTTATACAAAACGTTTCATGTTTATATGTATATTTATATTTAATTATTATTAATTTCAGGAAATATTATAAATTCTAACGTACACAGTGGTACAACCTAGCTTTTATTGTTTCATAATTATTCTTCAGAATATGCTGTACTTTAATACTAATTATTTAAATGACTAGTACAGTGTATTTAGGGTTTTATTCTAACTTTCGCGAAAATTATACAGAAACAAAAAGGACTTTTTGAAAGGTTTGTTTAAAAGTATTCTTCAATTTCAAAATAGATTGGAAAGGATACTTTTTACGAAATTAAACAGAATTAATGAAATTCGGAAAATTAGTATTCTATCTGCGTGTACGACTGAACACGTGAGGCGTTGTTTATAGGGCGTTATGAATGAACTCATTGATGAGAAAACGGTATTTGAGCGCGTTTTGCTAGCTACTATTCATTCAACAGCAAATCGCATGGACGATCATTTTGTTCGTAGAATTAGCAAGTATAGCAGGCCATATTACTCACTTCATTTGTTTTACGATGGTACTCTTCCCAGACTCGCCGGCACCTGAAAAATAAAAGCAGAATAATTCAAGTATATATTAATAACAAAATGTCATTATCAAGCTTTAAACGCATGAATCTTAGCATGGAATATAATAGTAAAAATATTCAATACATGTATTACTTTTTCATATTATTACGAGTTAATTTATTTAAACTCTAGAATATTTTCAAATTCTGGAACTAGTACATAATAAAGTAATTAGTAAATTTACAAATTCAGTGAATACTTATATTAATTGCTGTAGCCCGTACTTGTGTGTTACTTGTAACGTAATTACATGTAAGTGAATTTATAAATTCCTTAGTAATACCATAATTTACAGATATTTTACATTTTTAACTCTAAATATAGACTACCCCATAACAATGTAAAATAATTCATTGAATATTTATGTTATACTATATACTAAAGAAAATTACATTTCTAAAATTCCTTTGTATTTAAAGTATATTTGAAATCTTCGAGTGTATTTCTAATTATGAATAAATAAATCTACGGATAAGTAAATGAAGCCAATTATAAAAGTTTCCATAAAATCTCGGAGTTTATAATATTTTAATTTACAAAACGTAGTAGTGTCTTTTATAATATTATACTTAACTGATATTGATTAAAGTTTTATTTTATATGAATTTAATCTTTAATCAATGTAAAGTCACTATTATATGTGTTATAACATAATGTGGGAGGATTTCTACGATTTCATTATAAAATATGAGTAATAGTAAATGGTACCTATGTAGAAAATTCACAAGCTTTCATTTTATTAATTGCTCTACATTATCTACAGATACTTTTTCTACTAAATATCAAAAGTTACTGTAAATATTGTGACCTATGCCATATTTTCAAAATATGGTATTATCTATCACTTTAATTATGAAAGTATTTGACATTATAGTTACCAGAGTAGCCAAAATGATTAGTACGATTATTCCGTCGACATGTTTTTTATTTTTGCAAGCGTTGTTTTATTTTTAATCAATGCTAAAGAAAATGAAAAAAGTATATAAATGAACGTTATTTTTGTGAATCATATAAAAAACTTAGACATGTTTTAAAAACAGACATAGGTTCATAACAAAGGTACATAATAAGTTAAACAAATTTTTATCTCGAGCATCTGTATATTCTATTGTAACGTGCTACAATATATTTTTATTGCTCTTAATATAGTTCTTAAAAACACAGATCATAGAAATGAAGAGTCTATTACTGCCTAAAATCTCCTCAAATATTAATGAGAGTCACTGCGTATCCACTAAAGTAATTCCCGCAATTTACCATCCCAAACATCATTTTAAATTCTCTTTCTCCCCCGCGCAAATCAATTTCGACCAGGTCCGATTTCGAGTACACCATCGCGAAACGCCAATTTCCGATCGGCTCGCGTGAATTCGTTACGCGTGTCAGCGCGAGTGGCACGCGAAGAGCGTAACGGAAGTAGAGTGTAACGGGGAGGCAATTCGATGGAGCAGAATTCGAGTGTCCCAGCCGATCGATGGAAGCGTAGCGCAGCTGAACGTGCGAGCGTTTCTAGGCGCACCAGTTCGAGATGAAAGAGCTTTTTAAAAGAGGGGGAGACCCGCCACCCGTAAGCAGGAAAACAAGTTCCGCTGGCACACTGTGCCACCACGTCATTTCCGGTTCTGCCGCTTCCGTCCTCACAAGCGCCGCCTTTTCCGTCTCGCGTGCCTTCTTATTTGTTTGGAACGAACCGCTAATTTTCGCGGGCAAATTGCAATTTATTTGACCACTCAGACTCCCGTTTCAAATCTGCAGTTCCATTGGACGCTCTTATAGGGATGTTCGTTTATTCAGAATTCGAAAGAGGGTAGCGGTAATATAATTTAACCTGTAGGACCGAAGTTTCTCTCTACTGAAAAGTAAACCCATGTGATTTTAAGTCAGTCGTAGAACTCTGTTATTTACTTTATCTTGAAAGTTTCATATGAACAGTTTTATTCCATTATTATAATTTCTTTTTATCTGTGTACCTACATTGTGGGCGTTTTAAAATTCGCTTTAGCGAAATTTCAAATGAATCGTTTTGATCCATCCGGTTCTTCTAGTGTGTTTGAAAAAATGTTTTAAAAATGTTTATTTAAATAACGTCTTCTCGTATTTAGCTAGCAGTTATTTTGAAGTACAATGACCCATGAATTTGTTCATGGAGAATTATTAAAATCACATTTTGAAATTCTAAAAATATTTTAGTTTCTGCTACAAAATAAAGAGAAAATTGAATAACAGTAAATTGGAGGAGAAATATATCACAGTAGATTATACAATCATTAACTAATATTTTGAATACATATAAATGAATCTATAAGATTCACTGTTATAAACAAATACCATGAAGACAATGAATAGACAATGAATAAAGAAATGATTTCTCTCTGAGTTATTTCATTATTTCGATATCGAACGAAGTTATGATATATGTTTGAATAAGCGTTTCCTGAAATAACTTTTTCAAACAATTTCTGATCTAAAAACAGTGGCTCACACTCAGAGGTTCACATCATATTATTTGTTATTTTAATAAAAAACTACTTGAAAATGATTTTTTAGTAAAAATAATAAAGTAATTAAAAACAAATTTAAACGTGCAAGTATGTGACATGAGTTTGAAAAAGGTTAAGTGTAGCTTAAAAAATAACTGGCAATAAAAAATAAAAAA
Organism: Calliopsis andreniformis; assembly: GCF_051401765.1. Lineage (NCBI taxonomy): Eukaryota > Metazoa > Arthropoda > Insecta > Hymenoptera > Andrenidae > Calliopsis > Calliopsis andreniformis. Next base: position 5,369,478 of record NC_135067.1, on the reverse strand, counting down.
GCATAATATGAATAACTGGATACAATAAATCATTTGAAAATACTTCTTCAATTTAATGAACTGCCACGACTAAAATAACAAGCAATGTGTTGAATATATCTGAAATAAAGGTACAAATAATACTGAAATTTCTTCTATAGAAGTCATAAAATTTAATTAATTATCGTACAATACATTATTTTAGGAGAAAAAATATTCAAATACAATAAAGTAAAAAATGCGAATCAAGTAATATAAGACTTTAAACGAATATTGATTGCTTTATAAAATAAACTAGGACATAAATGTAAACAAATTTAAAATTTAGTATTGAAAAAATCATCTTCAAATAATTCTATCTAAGTATTGCCCAAATTTATTTAAAATTCACATATCTGTTATGGTAAAGTTCAAATTTTATGTGTATAGTGGTACTTTACATAAGAAATTAAATATAAGGTTATTTAAAAAGTTCGACAGAAATTTTGACAGAGAAAGATAAAATAATTTTCGCAGTTTTTGCTTCATTTTTCTACAGAATAAGTAGTTTTATGAGTCATATGTGAAATGAAACACCCAGTATGTCATATTACATGAAATGCATCCGCGTTAATTAAATAAGTTAGCTGAGTATTTGGTAACAACGATAATTAGTGGTTCATAATGTAATACTCGAAACAATTATATGACTGCCCATCTACTCAAATGAGGTGTTTTGAAATTAATGTTTCGAAAGTTACGCATTCTAATCAATTTAAATCTCAATTATGGTATTTCAAATGGTGTTTCATATGGTGTTTCAAAGTTATTCCTTTAAACTTTAAAAATTAGTAGAGCTGGAAAAAGACCAAGATTGCCAATAGTGACAGTGTAAAGAAAGCTAACATCTTGTAGAGCACAGATACATATAGAATGACTCATGAATAACGTTAATTTGTATGTGACGAAAAATTTTAATATATCTCGAAGTTTAGAACTTTGGAAGACTTGATAAGTCTTGAACCTTCAATTTTGATAGCTCTTGAGTCTTCGAAGTCTTAGAAGTTTTGATGTCTTGAAAGTCTTAATAATATTAAAAGTTTTGCAAGATTCAATAGGTTTTGCAAGCTGAGTAATAATTCAATATTTTAGAAGCATTTCCAATATGCATTTTTATTTAAGCAATACTATTACCATAAAACGTTAAAGAAAATTTGAAAAATTCGAATTACCTTCCAAGGCTTTCAAGAGCTTTAGGCTTCGAATTATGTTCGAAGTGATCTGAATCTAGTCTTGAAAAACTTCAAATCTCTCCGAAGTTGAGATTGGTACTCCCATAATTATTCATGGTTTTATTGACACGTATTCTAGACACTAATTAATTACGAAACCCTACAGAGGTACATTCATTTTCTTATCTGACTTCTTTTTCGTTTCTGCATTTAACTCCATTCCAGATTATTCAATGCTAATACAAAAAGTAAAAGATCTTTAAAATGAGAACAATATTAGTATTGAAACAATGCAGCAAGTCAATACGGAATCAGTCAACAGGTTCTTTATTTAGGTTATGTATAGGCACTACTGTAATGAGGTTCAATATATTTTTGTTGTTCGTTATACAGTTATTCAAGCTATACAACTTAGAAATAGTATTCATGATTCAATATTAATGAGAGTCACTGTATTCATATTCCTGTTATTGATTACTGCACGCCGATGTGTAGTGTAAGCATTCTATCAGTGTAGAAAAAATTCCGCGAGCGTACGAATTAGCGAATGATGTACGGGTTGAAGAGGGAACGAATCGCGACCGTTTCCTGCAGCATAAATGGGATGAAAATACTCGTGGAAGGCGCAAGCAAAAGGGATGACGTCATTGGTAACACCAATAAACAGGACCCAGATTTCCCTCGAATAATCTCGGTTTGAATGCCGACCGAAGAACCAGAGATTCTTTATCTACGATCCGATCAAAAACGCAAAAATCTCAGGAAAGCAATGCGTATTCCACTCGAAATTGCGAACACTCTTCAATAACGTTGAGTGATACGTACAGGCAAAAATTTTTGCATTATCTGAGACTCGTAACAGTGCATAGAAATTGCCTTTCGAAATATCTATCGCAAATGACTCAAAAATAACTATTTTTATTGATTTCATAAATTTCTTTTGTGACAGTGTGAAATCCTTCTTAGGTCTCTTACGAGATTACTCCAAAATTCACAGAATTTGTGAAACAACTTTTATTGAAGAAATATTACTTAATAAGTTGCTTTACGAATGTAAATTTTAGAAATTGGCAGAATGAGTTTATGAATAAAATTAAAAGCAGCGTAAGTACTTATTTTAGAGTTTCACATAAATGGTAGCAGTTTATGATATTAGAAGTTATGGATTTTAGGAAAAAATGTTTAACATAAATTACTTTGGCAGCTCGTTAATTACTAGCACATAGATTTGTGTTAAAAATCTTTATCACGGAACTGTGACCAATTAGTTACGTATAACGCATGCTTATACTGTGAGTGAACGACAAAACTAACATTGTTTCGATCAAACAAATATTTTCTATAAGCTATGAAATATGCTGTAAATTAAGGAAGATATATTATAATTATTAAACGCTTAAACGTTATAGTTTTCTAAAGAGAACGTCAATGCCTAAGCAATGTTAACTTTTAATCATGAAGGTTGTCTAAAACTGTCACCGTAGCAACGTAGAAATATTATCAAAAATTTAATTTTCTTGTCAACTAAAAATAATTCAATCAAATCGTGGACGCGAATTTGCGAACGCACGCTCGCGACGGTAATCCATCGGGCGATAATAATTAAGAGGCAGTTCATTAATTTGGAGTCACGATCGGCGTGTTATTACAAACGAGTCATTAAAAACAAACAGAAACCCGAGTAGAAGCTGAATTTACGAGTACGCTGATCCAATTAATGAACTACTTGAACCGTGAACTGCTCATTTCGCTCTTTTTTTGCTTTTTTATGCCAGCAATCCATTTTGTAGGCTTGAAACTTATTAAAATATTTCCGCTTCGATTAGAACATTACACTGTTAATGGATTTATTAATAGTTCATTGAAAAACTTCGACAAATGTAACTTCACAGTAATAACTTTTCATAACAGCGAGCTTATTTTTTTTAAACTTACGATCGCAAGTAAATTACACATTATTTATTCTTGGTTACTTTAATAATTCAAATACTCATAATGTTATTATAAATGATTTCGATTGAAATACGAACTAATTATAAAATTATCTAGTGACTGAGGTTATTCCTAAAAATAAAAATATATAGTTACCCAGTACTTTTAATTGAATTAAAAAATAGCTTTACGCTATATAAAATTGTTGTCTGATTATTTTACAAAATTAAATTATATTATAATGAAACCAAATTTAATTTATTTTCATTCCCGGAATTTAATCAAAAAGAAACATCAAAAAACGCTTTATGTTATATAAAATTTGTAACGAGAATTCATCTTTAGAGAATTCTAAAAAATTTTATTCTGCTTTAACTTTATATTTACACGAGATCACGTGTTCTCTAGAAAGAAGCCTTTCAAAATTATTTTATAATTGTACATACAACGAACAGAAGGCAAATATCTGAGCTGTTTTACAAAAAACTTTTATAGCTATTCCCAGAATAAAGCTCGTTTTTTTAAACACTTGAATGGAATGTTACGCCACAGCAAACGAGAGGCGCATTTGTCGAAAGTAGACCTTTTAACGTTTTCTGGGTATTTTATCAATCTTTTTTTATTTTATAAAGCTTTTTTAATCTGTTTAATCCCTTTACAATTTTTTAAATTAATATTGTAATCCGGGCACGGTGAAAATAATCCGGAATGAATAATTACTTGTTTTTTTATTGTTTTGTTGAAATATTGCATTGTTAGTTTACTAACGAAAACTGTACTATAAATTAAATAAATAAAATATGTGATTACTAATAAGTGTACTAGAAATGTGATTTTGTTTCTCCTTTAACATACAGAAAAATTAAAAGAAAATCTGTGAAAAGTATACGTTATGTAAGTGGGACGCTAAACCAGAATAAGTTAAATGGATCATAATGTAAACAACGAATGTAAAACCATTAAGTAGGCAAGTGTTTATTACGTAATGACAGACTAACCACTTACATATGTCTGTGGTATAAACTAATCGTGATTGTACAAATTAACTTCCATGCTTTATTTAAGGTTTTTCTCTAAAAAAAATAAGGCTATTTACTTAAAAGGATCCGATAAAAATAATTGACTATTAGTATTCTAGAAATTTTGAGAAAAGAAATTAATTTGTACCAATTTCAATTAAGTTAAATAATCTTAAAATTTCCTATATTTATAGAAAAGTAATTTAAAAGTCATTAATATGGAATAATAAACCTAAATATTTTCTAAATTCTATATCCTCCAATTCCCCCCTTTTAAATAAGTCATTTTAATGTTAGTTACAGGGAACAATAAAGCTATGCAAGTTTACACTACATTATAAAGTAAAAACTATATAAGTATATGTATTGAACTTAATATACCATATAAATTTAAATTACCCATTAGTTGTATGTAAAAGCAAGAAGAAATTTACTTTGCAACGAAAGAGGCTAACTCGCTTTATTTTTAATCAAATTTGAAACATTAAGTAGTTATGATGAAGGACAATATCTAAAGAAATATATTTATTCATGGAACACGTAGAATCACAACAGTTTTGTTCTAATGAAAAATGGTGTTAATGAAAAGTGGAGCATTCATTTTCAGGTTGTTTACAAAGCTAATCTCAGGTTCAGTAGAATATCGAGACTCTACTACTACATGGCAGACAGCCAAAGACCTTTCATGAACTTCTTTGCCCATTCTCACATTTTCACTAGTTCTGTACGAATATCAAGAGAACCCGATTTAAAGACCACATAGTGAAGCATTTAAACTCTCCATAATGTAGAGTCAATTATAGACAGTTAAAAGACTGTATAGTCGGTTCGCTTGATTCTAGTCACGCAATGTATAGGATGTTTCATAACATGTGGCACTCGATTTAGGGGCGGGCAAAGGATAGAAAAATAAAGAAAAAGTTTGCGATAGGAATAAATACAAAAATTGTAAATTAGGTAATTTAAATCTAAATAGGAAATGTTAAGGGTGTTTTATATAACATTAAAGCCACGCTTCAATAGCAAATAAGAGGTACGAAAAAATGAAAGAAGTTCATGTAAATCTGTTATATTGGACCTTTTTCGAAAGTTATGACCATCTTTTCACTTTTATCAATAAATTGAAGTCATAACTTATTTTTATTGCCACTAACAATAAAGAACAGATAATACTGAACTAAACAGTGTTATAGTATAATATATATAATATAGTAAAATGCTATAACAGGTACTTCTGGATAGTGCTCAATAACTTCTTGATAACTCTCAACTTTATTGACGATTCCATAAAATATCTTTAGAGTTTATATAAATTTTATAATTCTTTGTGAACTTATTTCTGGAGCTGCTGTTTCTACTTTTTAAAAATCTATCATTTTGATACTCTGACAATGATGCTCTTATACAGTCATTTGCACTCCTATTGTTAAAAGGAAAAAGTAAGGCGTTATCCACAATTTCCTATACCTTATTACACATTTTTCAAGCCCAACGATGGTTAAGTGTATATCTGAGAGTGTAATTAAGTGTATATCTCAGACTAATCCAAGTTCCTTTTTTCAAAAGTATAGTTCATACAGCATATTACTGTTTTCTCTTGATTTTATTAAAATAAGAAGAATTTATTTAAGTTACGTTATAAGTAAAAAAGATTTCACAGTGTTTAACAATAAACTATATCGAGAAATGGATGATTGCATTTGTTTTTCTGTTTTTTAAAAAATAACAAAAAAGGGACTTAAGTCAGGTTAACGTCTCAGATACAGATTAACTCTCTGTTTGCAATCTTGTCTTTACTGACGCCATCTGCAAACTGGGTCTATCTATTTTTTATGTTTCTAAACATTATTCCAAGTTTCTAGAATGTCATTTAATAGTTTTAATTAATATATCGCACATATATTACACAAGTGACACAACTCAAAAAAGTATGTTTTTAATGGGAAGCAAGAAACCATTTATGACTTTAGGAGAAAATTATTTATTAAATATATAATATTAATATAAAGAGTAGTTTTACTTAATGAAAGTTATTTTGCCTGAATAATTAACCTAAAAAATAGATGTGCATGAAACTTGCATAAGAAACTTGCAGACTTGCATGAAACAATTTTCTTGCTATTATTGTAATTTTTAATTTACATTTGAAGAATTCTTTGAATACATGCTATATTTTTGATCTTAAACTAGTAAACTTTTTATAATAGAGGTGCATTTACCAAACTAGTTTATAGCTATAATTTAAAAATCACATTTTTTGAGTTGTGTTATTTCTGAATGTTACCCGATATGTTACCCTAATTTTTTTAAACAAAGCAGAAAGAAATTCAAAAACAAAAACAGTCTGAGTCACGAACGACCCAGGTTGCAGGCGGAAGGTTAACCCTTTACACTCGGAGGTCCTGATTTTCCATACATTTTGTCCCCTTAGAAGGGACAACCAAGTCCAAAGGGTTAAGCTTCTGCCGTAGTTATTCAAGCGTTACACTAGGGTTAACCATTTGTCGCGTTCTTCCTGATTTCAACCCACCCCAAGTTTCCACCCTCTCCCCTCACCCTTAAAGCAAAGCTGCGCGAGCGAACTCACCAAGTAGCAGCAACTTGATGTCCTTGGCGGCCTGGATACCATCCTCCTTCAGGTTCTTCTCGATCTGCTTGCTGCGGGCCAAGGCGGCCCGCTCCTCCGCGGACATGGCACAGCCCATCTTGCCACAGGTCACCCTCACAAACGCCACCGCCAACCTACGGCCCTTCCCTTCCTCCACGGAACCGGAACCGTTACTCTGCCGCTTTTCCGATCTCGGCTCGCGACTCGCGTCCCAGGAGTCGCCTCGAGACTTTCACCACCACCGTCGCCACCCTCCTCCTCCGCCACCACCTCTTCGTCACCACCGCCGCCACCCTCGGACTACACGTCCCCCTCGGCGTCGTCGTCTTCGTCTTCGTCCTTCCAGCCGACGAACAGCCCCCAGCGACTCCCTCGCAGGTGTTACCAGCTACTCCGCACTAGCTGCTCCGCGACGCTCGCCGCTTCTCGGCTATGCTGACGGAGCCCGCCACCCTGGGCCGAGTTTAACCTCTCGCGAGCACTAGCTCTGCAACAGAACCGGTGCCAGACCGTTTGAGTGCTTCTTCGTGTACGGAGGCTGGGTCGGAGTTGTGGGGTGCAACCTAGCGGCTTTTGGGGTATCGGGGAGATGGAAGTCAAGGGATCGAGCATATTTCTGTGGCTATGGGGCAGAATGACAGAGTCAAATTGAACTTTTGGCTTGATGGAAGGCTACCTACTAAATGGAATTTGTATTGTTGATACAGAGTATCTTGGGACTAGTGGTACAAGTAGAAAGGAAGTCATTCTATATGAAAAAATAAGTTGAAAATATAGAATCCCCCCCAAAAAACCTTAAAAAGGTAAACAAAATCAAGCCAAGTATATGCATTTTCTTGAAAAATCTACCTTACAGAAGACAATTTCCCCAAAGCTTCAATAATTTGAGAAAACCAATTTAAGATATTAGGGCATACAAATCCATTGTAATCATTGGAAAACGATAAGTGCAAGAATTTAACCTTTTACCAAAACATTACCAATATTGTAATCCCAACAAATATTTTTGATACTACTTGCACATGCTACACAAAAATCATCTTTCACCCTAGAAGTGCGCCTTCATTTTTATGACAAGAAATTAACTTACAAAAATCATTGCTTATGCTACAGTTAATAGCTTACTTTACTATGAAATATTTGGTGGGCCCTTTTGTAAGGAATGTAGAATAATATTTTTGATATCACGCTTTTCTTCATTTTCGAGAAAATTGAGTTTGAATTATGGTTGGGTGCAAACGTACAGAAGTACAGTCTTGGGTGCTTGAAGAGTATTCGGGGTAAGAGAAATACTCTTGGCCTGAGCACTGACTGTCTCTACGGTACGCTAGTACTATTCCACTTTCACCGTTTACCCTTTAAACGTCCAAAGCTGTAGTTCATTACACTTGTACTACATGTTCTATATTTTCGTCTTCTTTTTCACGTAGAATTACCTCTTTTTCGCTTGTACCATCAGTTCTGGAATACTCTATACGTATATGTATAAGCAGGGAAAGATCCCCTAGCGTTGAACGACACCCAAAACTGGATATTAGCTATATCTCTAAAATATGAAACACGACGAAAATATCAAACTGCAAAAGTGATAAGATAAATGTCCCTGTGGCTGACCATAGCCTGATACCTTAGACAACAACGCTAATTTTAAACTTAATTTCTAATAAAAAATCAGTACTACTGATAAAAAATAAAGAATATTATTATTAAATAATATGTTTAGTTACTGGAACGCAATTTAAATGTTAGAATATGCATTTTTCGGTTGTTTTCCTCCTTTTTACTTTTGCAATTTGGTGACTTTGTTGCATTTTATTTTTTGAAAATAAAGTTAATGTTCAGTATTAGGTGCTGTCCAACGTTAGGGGATGTTCCTCTACCTATATTAAATTAAAAGTCGTTTTTTCTTTAAAAGAATAAATACACTAACATACAGATCCATAGTCTGACGAAATACTACCACTCGAGTTTCCTAACGATTGTTATAGTTAGTAATAATATGACAATTAGAGTTTACTAGAGAGCAAAGACCTATTTGCAGAAATTTTATACAAACTTGAACGTTATGGATTTATAGGAAATTTTGATGCTCTTTCGTGTGGGAACAATTAAATTTAAAATGTAGGTAATAATGATTTAAGCAATATTTATTATTTTGATATTAAGTAGTAATATTAACTCCCCATTTCCCATATTAGATTCAGCTACCGCTTGTAGTATTCTCTTTTTTCCCTGCCCGTAAGTTAAAAATAATTTTTGCACTCTTAAAATATTATCAAAAACAAAAAGAAATAATAATTGACCTTTTTATGACCATTTTATATTAGACCTTTTTTAAGCATCTATTCATACCACAATCTCAGTCTTAGCTCTTAGTCTGCAAAACCCAAAAACATGTAAGGAATTTAATTCTTGGAAATTGAAAATAGGATACAAATCAGTAACTACTATCAATTGCTTTTATTAGAGGCATAGTATTCAGATTTTGGGAAAAGTACCATTATAAAATACCTTCTAAAGTTGATGCCTTTACCTACTATTAAGAGCCATAAATAATAAAAAATTCTGCTCTTATACTTCGTTCCACCCTAACACACATAGGTAAATTTTAATGAACACTCCGAGTTACTATATGTTGTCTACTATTTTTCATTAACTTTTGCTTGTAACATTTTGATAAATCTCAATCAGTAACGCATTCTATAGCTTACGCTAAAGCAGAAACGGCGCTTGTTTTTATCTAGAAGGTGGGTTTCCGGTCTATGATTTCATTAATAAAACAGCTGTATCCGATAACGTGTATTTTTAAAAGCTCTGAAAACACAGATAACTCCGACGCTGATGTAGCGCCGCGTTAACAATACGAGATTAGCAAGATGAGACTAATTTTTTATTGCTCTTGCGAATTATATCAGCTTTTAACCAGCCGACATCGTTAATGCGATGTACTTGATACAGATACAATTCAGTTCGTATATCGAACACTGAATTCGATTTGAAAAGTGATCCTTCGGGCGATAGCGTGTACCTGCTTATACACAATATGCGTATATAAGGTATTTCAAAACGAGAGAGCAGTCAGTGAGTAGGGGTGAATTAAAAGTAAGGTAGACGACCTCAGCTTCTCTAGCGTTCTCAAATTCGCTATCTATGAGAAATTCATGTACTAATAATTAAAACTGTAAAATAAAAAAGTAGCTTTTTCGTTAGTCTTGTGCCTACAATAGGCTTCTGAAGTTGTGGCTACATATTTTGAAGCAGTCTGTATATTATATCACAAGTGTATCGTACTGTGGCTGAACCTAAAGGTACAACTTCGAGCACACGACAAGCAGTGCATACATCGTAGCTTTGATGTCTGACACGCATTGCTGCAAATGATCAATACCTTGTGTACTTTGCGCACAACTGTAGTCAGGTAATTCTAAGAATGAAGTCATAGCCAGTACCCTGCAACCTTATCTTTTTATCAATAGATGTGCTGCACGTTTTGCAAACTTTACTGTTATCCTAAACACTTCTAACAGAGTACTAAACTGAGCCAGAGAATTTTTTTTCGAGTAATCCTAACATGTAACTTCAAATTTTGTATTTTTTAAGCATTATCGAAACCTATAAGGAAGAATATTTGCCTTCCTTTTCTTTTATCGAACTTAGAATTTAATTCATGTAGATATCTGTGCAATTCTAATAAATTTATTTTTAATTTCTGTTTTTTTTTTTTTATTTGAATGTCAGTTGCTATTTAAAAAAAAATTGAAAGAATTTTAACTCATTATTTCGATCAAAGATGAAATACATATTAACAAGATTTCAGAGAAATTATATCAGGATGATAATTAGCTAAATTTATTAGAACTATTTATATATCATTATATTTATAGTGGTTTATAAATTTGTCCTCGAAAAATTGTTAAATCATAAATTTATATCCTAAAACCCTAAAAGTATTTTAATTTTTATATTAAAATTGAACAAAGGAAGGAAGAACTAAGCACATGCTGCAAGAGGGGCGAATAGAAGAAAAAATATACTATAGTAAATTTCAAAATTAATTAATACTTTGACTGCATGTATAGCAATCTGCTTTTTTAAAGAATTTTAGAAATTCATGGAATACTCTCTAGGGTGTATAAAATTTCAGAGTTAGAATATAATTCAAAACTGTATTCACAATAAATATTAATTAAATAAAAAAGAATACCATTAAATTTAGAAAATAGAAATACAAAATAAAAATATAAGAATACATTAATCAATACGGAATATTTTTAAAGAATTAAGTAATTTTTTTATTGAAAACAATACGTATGCGATAACTTTTCTAAGTTTGATCACTTCAAATATAAAAATTGTTACCTTCACGAAAGAGACAATAACAACGAAAAACTGAAATTCAAATTCACAATAATCGATCAATCTGAAAATTATTCACGATGTGATTAAAATATTTCTTATTTTTAGCTACCAAAAAGGTAAACTCAATTAACGTATAATTATCAAAATAAACAGTAACTAATTGAACCGTGAACGATTCGGCCACATCGCTCAATCTCCAGCCACAATTTAATTACACCCACCGTATGCCTCGTTAGGATCGATCGGTTCACATCGGTTTCGGTCGGCGATGGATTCTTGCACGATAAAAAAAATCGCAATTCGCCAGTGAAACGGCTACGATTTAACACACTCATTACCAACGCAATTAACGAGGCAAATGAAATAAACGTACATGCATGCTCGAGACATGCGGAGAATATTAATAAAGCTATTCACGATTATTCCTCACTGGTCAGGGAATGCGTTTCACGCGGAACGGTGATAAGAAACGAGCTATCTCAGCTGCGAGCTTTTGATATCAAGCACGTACTCAGAAGGCTTCGAGGAGACGCGGTATCTGCTTGCAGAAAGTACTGCCTACTTCTCGTGCTCTCGCCACAGCCCTCGCATTTCTTAATGACTGTCAGTTTCTCGCGTTAATCTCGATGGGTAAGGAATAGAGACCATTTTGAAATAGTATTTCATTTGGAATAGTGAAGCTATCATAAATGTATCAAATGTTAGGAAAATGAACTCATTTCTGGGATTGAAAACCAGATTTTTTTTTTTTTAATTTGTTATTTTATTGTTATTAATTTGCTCTATTAGAGCTACTAGCGACAGTATCTAAATGTGTAAGCAGTTCAGAGTTTATTGCATAGTCCTGTGTGCTTCAAGTATTGCATAGATTCCGCGTAGACAATATGTATCCTCTATGTTGCCCATTAAGATGGGTTTTAGGTTGGATTATACACTTGTGGATGCTGTATTTAAAGTAATTTGTGCATTTGTGGATCAATAATTTAAAGATCATTCAATTTAATACCTAAGTCCTTATTCTTTTAATAAAATAAAGGGGAAAACAGTGTAATGGCATAAGGGATTACCAAGAAGTCACTTAAGGGTTAAACACAGAGTTCTAAGAATTGAAATTCAAAATTTGGAATAAATACACAAAAGGTATTCGAAAGCAAACATTTATATACTGTCGGACTAGTACCGAGACAAAATACTGTAACTTGAAAAATAATTGCTTGAAAATGTTGCACTTTGAAACACCGTTTCTGAAGGATATTAAAAAAAGGGGGTTACGATTAGGGTAGCCCTGTCTATACTGGGAGCAGCTCGTGAAGCATCACTCATTGTCAGTCGAATATTCCCCTACTGCCAACTCCCTTTACTACCAATTCTGGGCACTCAAAGGCGTTTCTGAGCTAAATTCATTGACGTAAGACAGTAAACGTATACCTAGATATAGGTACACAAGTTGTTCAGCTACAGGTGGTGGAAAATTTGAGCGACGAAAATAGTCTAAGATAAACGTCAAAATGAGGTGAAAATAAAGAATAGTACAATTTGGGTCTTTGTCTATTAACAATGGAAAAATATAATATCTAGCACAATATATAAATTAATAGCTAGGACACCCAGAATTCTAAAAACAATGACAGAACCACGAGGTAAATTGGATATACTGTCACGTCAGCTCGACATAATACTAGAAACTGAAACGCCCTTTTAATGGCTGATTCCCTTGTCTTCTGCAGATTATTATTGAACTATGGTTCGAGTTTCAGTCAAGATCCTAATATACTCTTATCGTTAGTACAGTTAATAGCTAAAAGTCTGGATAAAAGGTGGCATGCTTTAATTAATCAAAGTTCTACTGTATAAATATTCAAATATTATGATCAAATAAACATCTTAGTATGTACTTCTAAGCGGGAATACAAAAGGTACTTAAAAATGTGATTATGTACCTCTTCTATCCAAAATGCAAACGCATCATATGTCAATATTACACCTATATACGGTTTCCACGATGAGAATAGTACATCCATCGCAACTGCCAAGAAAGGATCAAAACCTATAGAGTTAAAGCTACCTATAGTGTTTGAAGCTACTTTAAATTTTTGTCTATAAGTAGTAAAAATGTTTAATAACAGACAGGGGAAAATTTAAAGTCCAATTCTAGATGTCAAAATAAAATGAAAATCAAGATTAGCGAGGCTGAGTTTGATGCAACTTTAACAAATTTTGAATTTAACATTTTTTCGTATACTTCTTTGTGTGCTCTTTATCAGTGACCATATTGTATTTCGAATGAAATTTTTTCTGAGTTTTAGAGTTAAAAGAAATTGAGGTGTACAGCCAAAAGACGAGGAATGTCTAAGAAAAACAAAAATACTAAAATTTGACAATCCCCTTTTTTCTTGTATACCTTTCGAATGTTTCATAAAAGCAATGTCTGTCATAACTACTGACGTAAAGAAGTCGTCATTTCACAGAAAGTGACGTCATTTTTCGATATAACAAGTTTTACTTTCAGGATTGTTCTAATTTCAAATATTTCGTCATCAAAACAACTGACTGTGATAATTTTACGTAGGTGTATATGTAATCTAACGTCACTGAGATAATAGAACCAGAAATAATTTGAGAAATGATCTGAAAAAATATTTACTCCAATACAAAATAAAATACAAAATTATTTCAATCGGTAGTCAGTTAATCAAACGATGCAGAGAATAATCATTTGCTAATCTAAATAAACTAAAGCATAATTATTTCCAGTGAAACAAGATGGTACCATAATACTTCTTAAAATGTTTCACGATGTGCTTAAATTATTTTCAAACTGTTAATATCAACAGAAATAATTGTATTTAAAAATGACTCGGTTAGCTCAACATAAATTCATTTGACGTTGAATTTCATCAGATTAGAGCAACGAGAAATCGTTAAAACACTATCGGGAAACGAGCACGTCGAATGCATCGATACGCGCCAACAAAGTAACGGTTGCTAATTGCGAATGGCAATTTATCAATTTAGAGTTCGTTTACACGACCGATAACGTTTTAGCGCGCGTCGAACAATTTGTTTGCCGCGTCGACAAGACACGCTGAAGAGCAGACCTTCTCGAACGAAGAAAATATTCGTGACCCGTGAACGTTCACCCCGCAGCCCGCGAGATCTCGTTTCTTTTTTCGGACCACAAAATTCTTTTTTAAGCTTGTTCCTAAGGGACACGCACGGTGGCTTCGATGCGTTTAACATTTTGATAATGGGTGCGCAAGTGTCTCGATTGATTGCTTATTTCATTACTAGATTGCAAATTTTGATGCATTTCTAGGAAATTTGAATATGCAAAGAGTGCAGAATAGACATAGTTTGCACAAATGTTCAAAATAGGGAAAGTTTGATACACTTGAAGAGTAAAATAGATTTCTAATTAAGTTCTATTTTCCTAATTGCATTTATGAAAATAGGAATTTGGATAGCCATGCGCAGTCTACACTTTATTATATTAGTAGTTAAATACTATTTGTTAATCAGTTTTAAATGAATTTTAATTGTTATTAGAAAATTGTTTGACGTAAATTAATCCTTTTTTCCACAAATTATTTAATGACTACAAAATATGTACATCTTTCTAAGCACTTTGCAAGCCCAGTATTTCATGAAAATATTTTAACATTTTCAAAACATTCAATGTCTCATTCCAGTCGATGTTATTCCTTAGCAGTGGCAACTGGCAAATAAAGAACTTAAATAAGACTTTGATTGGCATGTAGTCATGTGGCTACGTGGGAAAAAGAAGGGTTAATAAAATAAAGACCGTGAGATGGAACAGTGATACAATATTGGACAGAATTAAGTTCATCTTATTTTTGGTGTTTTTGTGATATATGATTAAAAGTATCCATTCTCTTTTTGTAGGTTTGTGTAAAAATATGTGAAAAATAATACCATGAGCCCGATTTTTATGTTGTAATATTTATCTGTAGATATAATGAATTTGTATGACTATTTAAAAAACTAGAATTTTATAGCTGAACAAAAGTGTGCAATTCGTTACAGAAAACAATTTTTTTAATATCAATATTTTTTAATATTTTTAGGATCTTTTACCATTTTTTACGATTACTTAAACGAATTGTGTATTTGAAATTTATTTAGTCATGTATGGATATCGTCCCACTGTTACTAGTAAAGGAATCACCAGTACGTGTGCTATTTATCCAATAATGTACCATCTAAACGTAACTAATAGACAATAATAAACTTCACGAACACTATTCTGATTGTAAGATCTCAGTTAGAAGTTGAAAATGTTTAAAATAAAGCGTTCCTATTTCAAATTACTCCGGAAGATTATTGAAGAAATCCACGTGGCGAAATACGCTTCAGAAGACATAAGCCGACACCAGCCTACCCAAAGCACTAGATTTATGTTCCCTGATTCGCTCCTATGGGTTTGTTTGAAAGGCAAAGTCTATTCATCTGAATTCATTTCATTGTAAAAGATTTAAAGATGTGTTCTTTTTTTGGAAGCTGAGGAAACTAGAATATCTTGCGGAATGTAGAAGGAAAACAGTACTGAATAGATTATTTCTAAATCCTATTAGAAAATATCTATGAGAAAATATCTCAATATTATAAGACAGGGTACTAAAATAGGTATACCATTTAAAAAACGTTTCATAGCGAAAAAATTTGCTTTTAGTCTCCCAGATTGAACTTGCAAAAGCTAGTTTCTTTTAAAATAAAATGTGTAATGTGACAAATGGCTCAAAATTTTTAAATATAATTGTTTCCTTTAGAAATATGTGAAGGATTTTTTATCTTTTTATTATCTTATACCCTTAAAATTAAAAATGACTTAAGTTTTCTTGAAAATCAAATTTCCCATCGGAAAAGGGTTACAATTTTTTACAATTTTTCACTGTTTTCCGTACATTATGAAAAGATAATAAAATACTATAGCTATTTGGGTTTTATAAAATGGAGAAATTAAATATGAAAAAATTTATAAAATATAAAATACTAGTAATTTTTAAATAACGTATGTCACTACGAAAAATTGTTTAATCAAATTCAGGTTTTGTAAACTTCAGTAGCATTATAAACAACAATTTTTGTTCTAAATCTTACCCTTACATTTCTACTTTATTTTTTTGAAAATAATATTCTTTTAATCAATATCAGTTGGACCAAAGAAAGTTAATTAGATATTCACATTAAACAATTTCATATCTCTGAAAATTACCTTATATAGCGGTATTGTTATTTTATAAAAATCTATCGACACGACCTTGCAGCTAATAACGTTGTTCTACGATCGTTTACGGTTCCCTTGTAACAACTAATGACTGTAACAGTTCAGTGCTCAGAAAATAAGCTTTCATTACGTACTCAGGCCTCAAGAGAATAGAAAGGAAAAACACAAGGAATGTGTAGGGTTTCAAAGCAATTTAAAAAACAAAAATAATAAACTTATACCCAACATTCATTACTTATAAAATTAACACCAGAAGCTAGTGCTAAGTTTGGTACTAAAGATAATTGTCTCCTATTAGACCCATTAATTAAAAAATGACTGTTATCACTTAAAACTAAAACGCAAGTAATTTTAAAGTAAATTCGAAAATAAAGATAGAACAAAATTTTAATATATTAAACAAATGTGAAAGACGCTATATTTTTTATCTCTTCTAGAAAAAAAAAAAGTGAAAATTTGTTTGTTATGAGCCCCACAACTATTTTAACGGTAACTAATAGCTTCCGCAGCTTTTTTCGCTACTAGAACATATTTACAACATGTTTAAGTTTCTCGTTCCATCCTGATATCCTCATCTGTATCTGACTTTTGTAAAAATATTGAAATCTATAGGTAACACGACATCATGTCATAATATTGACTTCAGAATTTGCAAAGATCTTGGATGATTTTACACAATGTATCAAAATCTTTCGGGATACCATCGCCGTCGGCGATATTTTCTTTGACACCGTCGAAAGAAACGCGTATTTCGTCTGACGATTTATCGCATAAAAACGTCCTTTCGGAAGTTCCCAAAAAGGGAACGAGGCCTCTGCTCGAGGGCAAACGTTTAAAAACGTGGTAACGTCGCGTCTTTTCTTTCTTCCATGTCTGGGCAAGGATACTATTCCTCTGAGATTACTTTCCTGCGAAGTAGAATGAAACCGTTTCACTATGAAGCGAAGAAGCACGATTCGGCTGGCTCCATTAAATATTCGTGTAATCGCTTTCATCGCGTTTCTGTCGTTATATAGCAAAGCAGTGTAAATTATGTATAGTGATTCAAACATTCGTTCACATGCAATAAACGCATTCATTAATTTTAAAGACTGTTGTAGTATACTTCTTCTGTCTACTCCACATCGGTAGAGTTCTATCAATTTTAGTGCAAAAAATAAAACACTTTTAGTTTTTAAATATGTGAATTCTGAATTTAATTATTTTTCGTGAATAAACTTATGGGTCAGCGTAGAAATATTTTTGATTTATTGGTACTCAAAGTTTTAAATTTTAACTCTCTATGTTGATCTTGCTTTTTATAGTCTCGTTTCTTGAAAAAAGGTTTTTTATATTTTCATACATGAATATATGCATTAAATACTATTACTTAGAGGTTAACATTAAGGTTTAAGTCAGATTAACTCGCACAGTGCAAAAAGGTTGAACTTCTGTTTTACGACTTTTTCTCGTATTGCACACAGTAGAAACTATTCTGTTGACTGAAAAATTTAAAAATTTCTGAAATTTTATTTCTTTTTCGAAAATATTTGAAAATCAATAACTCTTAACAGCTACAAAATTTTTCTCGCTCAAAGGTCTTCGAAACTTTAAAAATAATACCAAAATATATACTACGACTAAAAAAGATATAAAAGTGACGCTTCCATGTTCATAAACCCCATAACTCTCCAATGGTGATTGCAACTATTTTAAGCTTAAGTCAACGCTGACTATATTGATATCGATTTTCGAGAGTTCAATAATTAATGACTCGGTCAATGTATATAAAGCTGCTTAAAAGACGATTATGATAAAATTCAAAGTGATATAAAAGTACAAAACTGAGGATCGACAAATTCAGAATTATATAGTGTGTTCATGAAAAAAAAGTTCACTTTTTCTCAAGAACAGACAACTTAGGTCTATGTTGTAGGTAATAGGAAATTAATTATACTTTTGCCGCCAGCACAACTGTGATAAACATTCATTAATTATTCGACGCAACGAGTATCAATAATCATTAAACTGACTTCAAACGTTACATTACGTATATTTCCTGTAAACTCATAAATTTATAAGACAGTCTCTCGACAAAAAAACTTAGACCTCCGTTTTCACATTTCTTAAGCTACTGTGCTGTTTCGATAGCTCACGACTTGGAATTAGTTAAGTGTTTAGAAATTGTAATGAACTTATTTCTAAGGCTGGAGTAACTAGGGTCACTGGAGCGACTTTTTGACGGATGATTGTATTCTTTCCTTGCTTCTCAGTCAAAAATAACGAAGACAGACATAGGTATATACCATGGTGCGTTTTTTAGACGTAGTGTTGTGATCCTAGCCTAATGATACGTGTCCACCTAAGACACTGTAGTTATCGTGAATTGTTCTTGAGAGTTATTCTACTCAATCCACAGAGTATTCAGAGTACTCGCGAAGATCAGCTACTACGCAAAACTATCTATTGACACACAGTTTAAGAATATTCTTGAGAGAAGCTACTGTAGAAAAGTCTCAGGTCGGCAAGTACGTACTCCATGATCAATTAATGCTCCAGAAACTTAAATATCTCTTCCCCAAAACGAGTACCAATTGGATTGAAACGAAAACATAGTTGTTCTGTCGAGTTTATATCGAGGCAACACCAACCACCACCGATCAACAGCTCCAACAAAACTCCACCTCAATCTACATCTAAAACAAAAGAAACCATCTCCAACCCACAACTCAGATCGCCTCGATTTCGCGAACCCAAAAAGGACCCAAGCACGCCAGTATACCTACAATTCACAAGTATCTCCCTCGTTCAAAGCCGCTCGAAAAGGAGCACTTCTAACCCATCGAGTTGCACTTCTTCTCGATAACCCTCCGAAGACGACGTTTCCTCGATTAATCGAACGATTCGACTCGAGGCAAACCGACAAGGGGGTTCCTCCCCTTCTATCAAACAACGAAAGATAACCTCAACCGTACGCCGGCTGTAATTCACGGTCTTATCGCGGTTCGATTCCAGGACAAACCTCGCCACCTCGACCAAGCAGAACCCCAGCCTCAAAAGAGTCCAAAGGGCCGCTGTGTCCCAGCCCTCTGACAGCGGCCGTTCCACGATTAAATATCAATAACCATCTTCCGCGCACAGTGGGTCCCGAGTTGGTCGCAGGACCCTCCTACTTCGGGCCCCTCTCGGGGACGCGTGAAACGGGGAGCCGAGCCGGAAGAGAGCTTGGGGCAGCTCGGCCCCGAGAGGAAGGGCGTTAAAGCTTGAGACTCACTGGTGCAGCCACCCCGCGTCGTCCGCTAGGTGCCAGGGTAGCTCTCCGTCTCTCCGTTCGCGCACATAGACGCCTCTCCCCCGTGGATAGCTCAAGGAACCCTTCTTCTTTCGCACCTCTCCGGACAACTCGCGTGTATCTCACTTGTTCTCACTGTTGCTTGCCCTCGCGCGCGCGCTCGTGTGCCTCTGTGTACGGCCCGCGTACGCCCGTATCACCTCCGCGAACCCGAATCGATACGACACCGGCGAACGAACCCCGCCGCGATACGGGGGACCGATTCGGCGTGCGGGGAATTATTCGAGAGAATAGGAATCCCAGGGCGGGAGAGGGCTGACGAGCGGGCGGCGGGCGGCGGAGCGGTAACCGATCACTGGTCGATCGCCGGGTGCGTCGAACTGACGCGTCTCTGCTCGGATCGCGACTGGGACACCTAGGAGAGTCGCGATCTCTGGGAGATCGGGTAAACTCCACTCTGTAATCACACGTTTGCTCTCTCTCTCTTTCTCTCTCTCTACCTCCCTCTAGGTCTGTCTTTCTTTTCTTTGCCTCTCTCTCCCTCTCTCTCTCTCTCTCTCTCTCTCTCTCTCTCTCTCTTTCCCTCTCTTTCTCTCTGTGTACGTATTCCGGGCCGATCAACGCGAACTTTGTTCCTGCGAAACGGACGAAGCCGCCCTGCCCAGACGGTGCGCGGAAGGTCGAGTCGCGAGGAAAGAGAGAGATCCGAGCGAACGAGCAACTCGAAGCGTTTCGAGAAGCTGGACGCGTCCCTGGTGGGCTCCGGTGCACGACTGAGGCGCCCTCTCGCCCCGCCCCATAGCCGCAGCGGCGCTCAGAGCCGCGAGGTTCGACGGGACGTCGATCGATCCGCCGACTGGCCCCACCACCGCGGCTTCCTTGGGACGGATGGTAAGGAGAAGTCGCGAGATCGGCACGTTGCGCACGCGTGGGATTGCCCTTTCTGTGAGGTTCGAGAGTCGAGAATCGAAGCGCGGGTGGAAAATCGATTGGAATTCGAGAATTTGAAACGCGGGGCGGGCACCCCGATATGGTACGCGTTATGGCGAGGATCTCGCGCTGAGGGTTTGACGACTTGCGGTTTTAAACGAAGAGTTAAGGCTGTTGCGTGCTTAACCCTTAAGCTGGTATTCTGTTCTAGAAACTTAACAAAATCGATTCTTTTTAATCTCGTTTCCTGAAAGTGTATGCTCGCGAGAATATTTCTGCCAATGGATATTGCTGGATTCGAATAATTAATGAAGTCATAAGGGTTTGTCCGGAATTTGCGATGTTGCGTTGTATGGTGTTAAATACGCTTTAAAGGCGACTTTTTCAAAAAATACATGTTTCTAAATGGTTGTTATCATATCTCAAGTTCTAATTGCCCGGTTGACATCAAATTTAGAGGGAATCCTCAGAGCATAAATTTTTGTCGCTTGAATTAGAATGTTGAAAATCTGATGTTTTGCAGTACTTCGTTTACATACCATAGATAAAAAAGATAAAATTGTGCACAATTCTAGTTTCGGACGTAACCAAGTTCATTTTGAACAAGATTATTGTTGATTCTTTCATTGTAGATAAGCAGAGCAGCTGAAATCATAGTAACCGTGAAGGCACTTTCAAAAGAGAGGACTGTACTAAAGTACTTGTATCTCCTATAATTTTCAATATTTGTACACGAAAAAAATTGTGCATACTACTTAAATATGTTACCTGTTTAGGAAAAGAATCACAAATACTTAAAAAATTGCGATGCAGACTAGAATACCCTTTTAACTGCTCTTGTGGGATCCTGCAAAACCTTAGAAATTATATACAGGGTGTCCAAGCTGAAGCAGACCTAAATACCTCCTCTGTCTTTAATAACACAGAATCTTAAAAAACTAAAAAAGATTCTGCACAAAAGATTGTTCTTCCATGATATTTCTCTTTCAAAACCATTCAAATTATGACATGGGCGATTTTCGTGCCATTTGGGTAACCTGTTTCAGCGTGGACATCTTGTATATGTATTGATAGTTTTATTATCTACTGACAAATAGTTTTTATAGAGTCTCAGTAATCTTCAATTAAGTCGCATTGTTTCGTGTGTCACTTTGGAATTAGTGTTATTAGTTGTTATTTGTAAAATGTATTAATAATTAAGTTTGAAAAAATATTCCATCAGAACATTAACCATTTTAGTATCTTACAAATTTTCTAGGTACAATTTAGAAATATTTTGAAAAATTTGCTATTTTGGTTATATACATGAATTCTTAGTTTCTTATAACGCGAAATGAATTAATCGCGTTATAGGAGGGTTGACTGTAATAGACAACTATAGTCTGTCTCAGTTTCGAGTCTCCTTTACCTATTCTGAACTTCTACTCCACTACTCAGGGACTACTCAGGGACTACTCCACAAGCCCTGATAGAGTCAAACCTTTTTCAATTATCATGGGTACTTGGAAATATTTATTATTACTCTTATTATTAGACATCGGATGTTTATGTATTTATGAGAATTTCAAATGTGTAAAAAGCTACAAAATGCATATAACGTTCAAAAACAGAGAAAATATAAAATATAAAGTACAAATTATAATAGTTTAAGGATGAAGCAAATTTTTATTTAAGATTTATTTCTTTTAACTGTGTTTATGAAAATGTGAACTATATATTCCTAGTCAATAGATGTATTTTCTACTATAGAAATTCGTTTTATAAAAGTAAAGCGCCATTACGTACGCTTAACTTGTATTAAAAATGGAAAGATGAAATATCGACTCAAGGTATTTTTCGGGAAATCCGCGAAGCCGATATCGGCTGTGTGGTATTAAAAGAGTTAAGAACTAGAGACGGAAATTTATGTCCTTCTGCGACTAACACTTTTGAATTGGGGACATAAACTTACGTCTGTTTCCCTTAAGGAATGTCTACACTGAGACAAAAACGAGCAATATTTTTATAATTATATAATTTTATAATATAATTTTACGATTATTAATATTGTAAATTTATAACTTAACAACTGAAGCTCAAAAGATAACGAAAAATAAGATCAAAGCTTCGTGAAACACAAAAATGGTAACTGCATGCATAAAAATGCTACAAACTGACCAAAATCGTTAGTATTGACGAAATTTAATTGTTTCTTTTTTCCAAGTTTTATATATCTTTGTTACGTCACTATAATGCTTACAAAAAATACTGATTGACCACATCTTGCCTCCCATCCCCATCTTGTCTTCCTTTCCCCTACATAGTTTTTATAATTAGCATTATTTATCATTTTATAACAGTAAATTGTCATAAAATAAGTTAATATAAATTACTGATTAAAATTGCAGATAAAATGAAGTTTTAAGTTGTAATGATAAATAAAGTGATTAAGTGCATGGCTCCGGTTGCTCTGGAATACGTTTGCACAGAATTGTTATATTCAGTTATTTACTCACATAAAGTGCTAATATTTGGTGAAGGAAGCAAGAATTAGCTACATGGTCTGTATTGTACATATGTTGGTTGGTAATATGTACATGTTTCTATTCATACTGTGCATTTCATGAATAATACTACGAAATTTTATGCTTTATTTGAATGTGTAATAGATTATTATGATTATCTAAAAAAAATGCTGTTATCTAGATGAATAGATGTATAAAATCACTGACAAAAACAATTGAGAGGGTTATAACAAAGAGGACTCTTGTTTCTTACGAGTATTACGCTATTTTTAATTTTGGAATTGAATTGAATTGAATGTCAGTTAAACTTCTTTGAATGATTTATAGAATTGAATTTTTTGGAATATTTTTTATTACTCTTATAAATTCGAAAAATAAATATTTCCTATGTATTCTCAATAGAATTTATACCCAGCAAATGTATCAGTCATTTTAGGGTGGAAATATTATGATTCTAACATTATCCACTTTTTAATATCCTCTTGTTATAATTGAGTCTATTTAAATTGTGTTCTGGAACTGAATAAAGCAAATAAATTATAATTCCAACAAAAATGGAAAACCTTCTAGAAGTACCGAAGACTTAGAAATCCAAATAGTATACGACGTCTTGAAGACGTCTATTTTATGTTCATTTTATGCCTGAACGTCTTACGACATAATTTAGACGTCTTAAAAACATCCAAGAGCATACATCTTAAAGACTTGCAAAGTTTAGGTCTATAAAACGTCTTAAAGACACACTACATAAACGTCCTAAAGATTTACGCTTTTGAACGTCTTAGAAACGTCTAATTTTTGTCTGAACGTCTTATACGTAATTTGGACGTCCTTAAAATGTCTTATAAATGTTTTTTAAGACGTCCTAAAGACATACTGATTTGTAACATCAGACGTCTCAGAAACGTCTTTTAGACATTTTTAGGACTTTACTGGATATCTTTAAGACGTATTTAAAACGTCTCTTTGTTATGTGGGAGATTACTCATTAAACTATTTCCATCAAAATTGCGTCTTGAGGAGACCTTTTCCCTTCCTTAAATCATGCCAATATAAAGTGATTTATGTAGCCCTACAAAAGGAGAATGAATAGTTCTAGTTAGAAACCACAGAGAACTTCAAATAATTGAGTGAAGTATAATTCTAATTTTTCAAAGTTAAAATATCCATTAACAATAAGTTTATAACATACGCGGTATAGCAATAAAATTTCGTAAATAAATCATTCAAAAAATTTTAATTTGTGAATTAAACTGATCTAAGGCCAGTTTCAAATGAGTTCCCTTGAGACTGTAGATACTTACACACTCATATCGGAGTCGGATTCATTGATCTTCGGTTTAACATTTCCGGTAACGCTACTAATACCCACGTTCTGATATCTGGTTTAATACCCGTGTTACGTTGCTTTACAGTACAATAAATCACTAAAATCGAAGTGAAAGAAAATTTAAAAAAGGCAAGAGTCAGACAAACACATAGAATACTCAAGCATCGTGTTTAATTTTAAAGTTGAAAACTTTTTTACTAAAATAACTCACTGTGCGGAGGGTGCAGAAAGGGAAAAACATGTAAATTTGTTTTCTACCATCGACAAACAATCGCCGACAAAGAGTTTATTCTGCCCGATAAAACTGTCAATAGACGATTTTAATTGCCAGTTGTAAAACGGTTTGCGAGTTAATCAAGTGAGAGGTCTGGATTGAAATTGCTTCCTTGTGTGTTTTGCAACATGACCGCAGTCATTCAGGCAATCTGCGAAAACAAATTTTTTATTTTAAAATCGATTACAATGTTGCAGTGTCTCTGGTAATTCTCTGATTTCTTTCTTTTTTGCCTTTTTTTCATTTTCTCGAATAAAGAGACTAATGAGAGGAATGCATTTTTAATAATTTTAGACAGTTTCCGAAATTCAAAGTAATGTAATACAACTGCAAAAACAGGTTTCGAAAAATGTACATCATTTTGTACATGTTTAGCCTCAAGAAAAATGATTTGAAGATTCATGTTTCTTTAACATCAAATTTCTTCAACATAAAATTATTCTCTAAATGGATTATTCTCGAAATGTTATTGTCATATACCGTATTAAAGCAAGTGTTGGAATAGACATTGTCACGGATGACCCAGATTTATCACAATCCATTGATCTAAAATTAAAAGCCAAGAATATTTATAATAATTTATGAGTACATCTATCATCTATAACACAGAGGACGAAGAACACTGAAAATTGTCAAATTAATGGCATTTAAATAAGAAGATGAGCAGAAACATATTTCAGAATAAATTAAATTATTTATGTAAGACATATTGACGTGGATGTCACATTGATTATGGACCGGAATATAAAAGAATATTTATAAAAAAGGTTTGAAGAAAAGTGGCCTTAAAGTTTTATAGTTTATTCAACGAACATTACCGTAATTGTATTACTTCTCCTACAGCTTGGTCAATTTTTTTAAAATTTTTACATAACATTCTAAGGATATATTTTTAAAATTTCACACCTCGAGAAAATATTAAAAACCTCGATTTTTTTAAGTTCTAGATCAAAAGACTTCATTAACCCTCTGGCTGTAGCTAGCTGGTTGGAGGATTACAGAATTTTGTTGAACAAGAAAACTTTTATAATTAAGAGCCATGTTATTTCAGAAATCCTGGTTCACGGTAGATATTTTGCTTAAAGATAAAATCTTGTACAAATAAATGAATCCTATTTGTACTGAATCTGAAAATTAATTCAATACTTTTTTAAACGAAATTCAAAGTTCACTTATGGATCACTTAATATTTATTATTTAATAGTTATTATAATCGGCTATACTTAAGAGCACTAAATTCATTTACACATTTCTGTTAATATTATTACTGAGAGGATTATATTCAATTTCGGTAGTGCTATGGCATCATTTTAAGCTGCCTTGCTGGAGTTGTACCTTTCCAATTCGTACGCGAAACTGTTCACGAGAAAGTGGGGAGTTCTGTTTCATGAATTATAATCCAGAGAACTAAATAGAGTAAAACATTTAAAAACCGAAAATATGAAAACATTCGAAAATGGAATATTGAAATATTCAAATATTTGAATGTAAATATAATATTACAGATAATTCTTTACAAAATATTATAATATGTTTTAACATTTCTATACATATCACATATTTTTGTATTTCCAAAATATTATTTTTCGAGCATGGAGCGTTTAATATTTCCTCAAGCCTTTTATGCGATTTTTGTGACCTATAAAAATCAAAATCTAATCATGGTTAGTTGTTAAATAAAAGGATGATTAACTAATTCTAAGAACTTCTCAAGTACGTTACGTAGTTTGGGGGGTTTTATTTC
Source organism: Calliopsis andreniformis (assembly GCF_051401765.1). NCBI lineage: Eukaryota > Metazoa > Arthropoda > Insecta > Hymenoptera > Andrenidae > Calliopsis > Calliopsis andreniformis. Next base: position 5,343,072 of record NC_135067.1, on the reverse strand, counting down.
AATTGTTAAGCCTTTAAGCTACTTTTGCAGTGCACTGTTTTACTCATAAGCTTTATGTTCAGGCACTCTATAAATTATTTTAGATACCCTGACTGCATTAGTTCCAAGTTTATGCTTGTACAGTCAACGCAAGGAAATAATGGTTTGGAAGAGGCTTTTGCTTTGGAAAATAAGAAGCTTTGACTACTAATCTTGATTAAATTTAAATAAGAAAAGCAGATATTATTGCAACAATAAATACAAGCTTTTCCTTCTTAGCTTAATTATTACCATTCTTTATCAGTATTGCATATCGATAGGAGTAATTAAATAAGATCAAATAAAATTAAATAAGATAATATACTTTTTTATGTGTTATAAATCGTTTGACATAAAATGTTATTTTTATCAATTTGAAAGTTTTACTATTTGATGGTTATAGCAATTCCTAGTTGCAATGGTAAATAGCAATTTTTCTTTTAAAAAAAACCCATTCTCAAGCAATTTTTGGTCTATTAACTGAACTACATATATTGCACCTATTGTATAAGTATAACATAGTAATATTCTTAAATTCTTAAACTCTTTCATTAATAGACAAAAATACTTATTTATATAAAAAATGATATACTTATTAAATTGTTATAATCATAAGCACTTCTGTACGTAGGAAAACTTATATTAGGAGAATCTTTCATATACATATAACTCACTATTAATCAGGAATAAAAATTGTTTTTTAATTTTTAGCTTGTTAAAGATATTTACACCTTAAATATTATTCTTATTACAATACGAATTTACATTGTAAAGAACTCTAATATTTAAGTAGATTTTAAATGTTAAAAATTTTATGAAAGTGTAAATTAGATCCATCTGGAGGGACTTACCGTATTCTCGTCTTACCATTTTCGTGTCACCCCCTACATTACCGATTCAACGTAAAATAAGACTACAAAGTAGAGGGCGCAGTAAAAGCAGCGGTGTTTTACAAAGTCGACAATTCACACCATATCTGATATAAACTCCTATAAATCGATAGAACTCTTCTCTGCTTTATCTATTATAACGAAATAGAAGATACTCCAATCTTTGTTTAAACTATAGTAATGTATGAAGCATAAATCGTCTATTTTTTTGTACATTCTTTCTATAAAACCTAAGAGTAAGTTAAGGTTTTGTAGCCATTGATTTTAAAAAGTTGAAGACATCGATTGTGTCGAACTCGAAGTAAAGAAAAAACGTAACAACCACTATTTTACATTAATCGTTGCAAAATTATAAAATTTTGTATAACAATGACCAACATTCAACTTAACGCAAGTGATATTCTTCAGTTCGAAAAGAAATTTCACGATATGATTTACGAACTTCAGCGACGCACAGTTAGTATAGTCTTTATAAATTATTCTAATTTTCAAGATAACTGTATTGCACAAACTCAACATAATAACTAAAAAACTTATCTGAGAATAACAACATAAAAATCCGTAATCTTTCTACAAATGACTAGAAAACTTGTATTCGAATATTTAGAAAAAAGTACAGTCTATCTATATCTAATATTATTTCAGAAAGAAATAGATAAATTAGAAAAGGAACGTTTTCAAATCCGAGAGGAACTTTATACAAAGGAGTCACTTTTACAAAATGAGCGACGAATATCGCAAGAATTGCGAGGTTGTTTGAAATTGGCAACTGAAACGATTAACCGATTGGAGGAGGAGAAAATGCGCGATAAAATCGATTATTCAAATATGTCGATTAATTATGACACCGTGCTCAAGGAACGCGATATTCTTGCGAAAGAAGTACTATCTAGTCAAATGGAGGCAGCGAAATTTAAAATTAAAGCAGAGAGCTTAGAGAACACGCTAGAACGGGAAATGCAGCGGAAAGAAGATTTAGAAAAAGCACTGATAGCATTGAAAAATGACAATGAAAAAATTATTACGAACATCGATATGTAGGAAAATAAATAATCTTTATCGCTACTATCGTATTTATCGCAGAGACTGACAAGGTTGTTACGAGATATTCTATTTGAACAGTAGAACGTTCAAATACGGAAAGCTACTGTACCCAGATAGCACACAACGTCTTAAAGACGTCTATTTTATGTCCCTTTTATGCATGAACGTCTTACGACATCATTGGGACATCTTAAAAACATCGAATAATTACGAATTATGTCCATAAGACATATTGATTTATGATATAGAATTTTATTATAATTCTTTAAGACATTTTTATGACGTCTTTGTGGTACATGGTTATTATATCTCGTAGTATAGTCAACCTTACTATAACGCGACGAATTCGTACCCCGTTATAAGAAACTTAGAATTAGTGTAAATCAGAATAAATAAATAAAGAATTCCCCATTAATTTCAATCGTAAAAATGTACATATTATAGTAACATCGCGTTTTAAGACTACCGCTCGTCGCAATTTTTGCTCCGCGTTATGAGAGGGTTTACTGTATTTGATTAATTAATGACTTTATCCTCTTACAATTTAACTGATCAGAAAACATTTCTACTAACAGAATAACTTATTGTTAAACTTAGAACCAAAATGGGATAAAGATGGCATTTGAATCAAGTAGTCCACTACTACATTCTTTCATTTCTGGAGTTTTTTTTATTAAATTTTAATGAGATACTAAATAATATATGACTAAGGTTTCCCAATAAAAATGAATCCAAACACAACACTGTTATTCAAATTAATTAGTAAAATAATAAAGAATATTACTACATTCAATAATTGCATTACACTGCACTATTAAAACATTTTTATTTAAAAAGTACAATATAAGTAATAATATTACTCGCAAATATTGCGAAAAAAGGATAATATTAATATCGCTATTACTTTTGACATACTTTTCATAATTATAGTTACCAACGTTCTTATGTTTCTTACACTTTAGGAATATCGCTAAAATCTCGAAAGAACAAAAGTATTTATTGGAAAACACTAAAGCTGTGATTCATTTGAACAAAAGGCTACAAACGTTTGGTCTATGCTTTCACGCTATTAATGAGAGAAACAAAGCAGAAATAAAGGATTTACAATATAAATTAATTTCCCTTTCAATGAACAAATCTAAATCGTTGCCCGCTGGTGATGGTATGTTACACCCGGAAATAGAAAACTTGTGCTTTAAGGTACACGCTTGTATTACAATTACATATTGCATAAATATAAATATATAAATATTTAGATATGTGTTTATTACTTATTTATCTTATTTATGTGGTATTTCAGTTAAAAGAAATGTTGATGGAATTGAAAACTAACATGCAAGATTCTGCATCATTCGAGAAAAATTTGAACAAAATTTTCAAAGAATTATCCCACTCTTACAGTAACAATTAGTACATTATTTCTGACCAAGTAAGTAACAGAGCGATTACAATGAGGCGATTCAAATAATTTGTCGATTACCAACATTTATTTTAATTCTTCAATACACATCTGATAAGTAATAATAAGATTAACTTCGTAAAATATTTTAAAATAATATTACATGCTTATCGTTACAAAGTGTATTAAAACAATTACTAATAATTTTGTATATACAGTAACATTAACTTTAATGTAATACGATCTTTAAAAAAAGAAACAATTAAGTTCTAATTCGTTGCTTTCTCAAGTTACTTTCCCATAAAGTAAAACTGAATAGTCAATTGAAGCAGTCTCTTGATATAGCCTAAGATTCTGTGAAAAAGTGCTAAAAAATGGTCATTACACATTTTCTTATGGCGCAAAGCTATCTAGTTAGAAAATGGTAGTATTAATTGTAGCTCTAGATAATGAAAAATTATAACATTCGTTGCACCCAAGCATAACATTAATGGCAGTAACGACGGAAATGATAATAAAAACAATTGTTCATTTAAGATTAAGGAAAGGCGGGTTTCAATAATAAAAGTAGACGAATAGGATTAATATAAAATGTATTATAATAATCGTATATTTAAGTATAAGCGGAAACAGATTAGAATCTCTTTTTCTCGTACTAAAAAACAAAAAGAGAACCCCCTGTTCCCCAGAAAAAACTATTACAACAAGCGTTTTTAACGAAGACGAAGTCCGTGTTCCATCTTTCTTTTTAATTATTTCAACAATAGAAAGAGAAAAGAGTGAAAGAAAATCAAAAGACCTTTCTCTTTGAATTCTGAATTTGCGCTAATTAATTAATGAAGATTCCTCTTCGATTCAGTGAAAAAGCTAACTTGACAATGTGTATATATATGTATATATACTTATATAATAATATATTTATATATACATATATCTATTCATTTATATATTTATATATAAAAAATGACCGCCCATTGTTTACCTATCCGTACCCCCCTTCTTCTTTATAAACAGACAGCTTCGAACTACTTGAAAAAAGAAGAAACTTCTAGTTCGTAAAAGAAATTTCCTCTTTTTCTTGATTCACTTAAATAAAGCGAATGCAAATGTGTGTTAAAAATCGATCGTACCCCTTGATTATTTGAAAAATGGAGGAGAAACGTTGTAGCAGCAGTCTACATAAACACAATTTATCCTTTTAGTTGCTTTTCATGCTCACTAACATATTAAAAAATCAATTTCATAAAGTATAAACAAGGTGCTTTAAAACTCCAAATTTTGTAAGTAAAAGCAGAAATTTCAAATATACAGGTATAAAAATATTAAATGTAAAAACAACGTCTTAATTTATTGCTTTCACAAATATTTGATATTACGTTAATAATTATTATCCTATTTTTGTTTTATTTGTTCTTTAATCGAGATAATTTTATAGCAATGTCTGCAGTTAAAAAAGATTTCAACAAACGAAAATAGACTGCACACTTCACAGAGCGTGCAGTTCTTCATACAGACTATTGATTGCGCGAAAAAATTATTTAATCTTGATTTACACTCTAAATTATTATTCGTTGATCAACTTGATAATTAAAGTTACCCTTTTTGACTATAGATTTTGCCGTATTCAATAATTATATTCAATCATAGCACACTTAAGCGTAGCTTAATAAATTGCACCCCACTATTCTTCCTATAAAATTGCTTTCATTTTCACAAACTTAGGAAAGGAAAAGATGTTACGTATGTGTGAGTTAGCGCTCAGAATCGCTTAACATTGTTAGAAAATTATCAAAAATTATCACAATTCGCGATCATTTCCTTACGTGAATCCTTAATTGTGTTACGTGAGGAAAAAGGGTTTCTCCTCCAGGGTAAAAGAGCCCTTACGAATAATCAGTAAAAAAGAGAGACCGGCAGCGACGGAGGGAAACGAAGGTGGCCGTCAAGGAGTAAAATCACAGAAGAACTCGCGTCGTGAAGCGAGCAAAGGAGACCGAAGGTAGAAAGTAGAGGGTAACGGTCAAGGATATGCTGGCCAAAGGGTCAGAGTATAGAGCATCGTGCAAGCCAACTTGGTGGCTTCCTCTGTGGCTCGGATGCTTTCAATTGATGGCCGCCTCCCTTCGGTGGATTTGACGCCTCCTGTTCCAAAATAATTTTCTCATTAAACATTGTTTTATGCGTACAATTATATCTGAGCACATATAGGATGTTTATCTCGACTTGAACAATCAAAATTCTAATTATTTCATTGAGACTATTTCTATTGAAGTCCAGGTTTAGTTCTCATTTATCACTAATGTTAAAAGTACATGTACAAAGATTTGATAAATATTTTTCTTAAAGATAGTACAACAAAATAATTTTTCAATGAAATGAAGGAAAAAGTTCTATTATTAATTAAACATATAGATTCTTCTTTGTAAATGTATATTTCATTATGCAATTTATAAAATTTGCTTATAAATCTAAGCTGAATATAAAAAATAAAGGTAAATATTCAGTATATTTTTCTTTATCTATTATTTGATTGATTTGAAAAATAAAGTGACAAGATCACCCTGTATATGCGGTATATTAATTATTTAATGTACAAAAAATTGTGAAGCAAATAACTGAATCCATGCAATGAAATAGAAAATGTGTTATTTTAAGGGAAAAACTTGAGCATACATTAACATTTTGCATACAAAATAATTGTAGGTACTAATAGGTAGATACATATTGGTCTATAAACGCATATAAGCTATTACATATCCATGATTATGCAAGATAAAGCACACAAAAAATTACAAAAAAAAACTTATGTAACATGTAGGTATCAGATACTATTACAAACAGTAAAAGCAAAGTTAGATAATAATGACATAATTTAGTATAATGTTTTGATAAAGTAGTACTTTTAAAAAGTAATTTTGTAAGTAATTAAATAAATAAATAAGCAAAAATTAAATCGAAACTTAAATATATTTACATACAATTATAATGGGATAAATTTATGTAATAAAATACATGTGAATTTTTGAGAAAACAAAATTTCAAAATGAATCTAAATACATTGTTAGCAATAATTACATTACACTACTATAGAATATACTTACCACAATAAAATATGATTAATTAATTAGTTACAAATAATTAGTTAGTGCACTATTTAATAATAAGTTATAGTGATTAGTAAAACTTAAAAAACAATGACAAAGAATTATCAGATTGCAAATAGTCATACAATAGAATACATAGAGAAGGAAAGAGTTACCTTCTGCAGAGACCGACCAGCACCAAACACAGAGAAACAGACATAGGAAACAAAGAAATGGTGGTTAATCAAAGTTACACTATTTGCTATAAGAGATCTGTGAAAGCAACTAAATTACATGTAAATAAACCTTAATTATTTGATCTTAATCTTTTCAACAAATGATACACTAAATAACTAATATGATATATATAGAATTTTTAATATCTTATAAATATTTCAAAATGATAATGAATTCAATCAATACATGAAATTATTTATACTGATTTATTACTTTACTTTGACTTGTTTTAATTATTAATCTAATTTTAACTACTATTTAACTTTATTTAGATTATATTTAATTCATCATAATATTTTACTCCTCTTTTATATATTTCAACACTTAGCACTAGAAAACAAACAAAGCAAATGTTACTGAATTACGATAAAGTACTTACCAGCTTCTTTTCCATTTTGGCCTTAATATCTCGTGCAAGAGTATAAAACGCCTCTTCAACATTAATGCTGGACTTAGCAGAAGTTTCCATAAATTTAATTCCATATTCAACAGCTAGTTGTTCTCCTCGCTCTTTTGATACCTGTCGCTTTTCTACGAGTTCACACTTGTTACCCAACAACATCTTTTCAACATCTGCAGAAGCATTTTCTTCAATGTTTCTAATCCAATTTTTTATATTTTCAAAACTCTTCTCATTGGTCACATCATAAACTAACATAATTCCCATTGCACCACGGTAATATGCTGTTGTAATTGTACGAAACCTTTCTTGACCAGCTGTATCCCTTTAAAAGAATTATTGTCCTCAATAATGATAAATAATTGCATTTTCACAGATCACTAACTAACTAAAAATATTGATATTTCATAATGACAAAATAATATTTTAAGCTTTATGTCTAACAAAAATTTTTATGTAAGAGATTTATTTCTTTTCAATAAACTTCCTTATATATATTTATTCAGATACTGTGATATTTATTGAGATATTGAGAGTATTTCTTGAAATATTTGGAAAAAGTTACAAAATTTACAGGAAAGAACATGCAACAACTATTTATTGTTATACAAAAAGCAAAACACAGTAATTATTTTAAATAAATCAGTCATTAATTATCTTGGAGTCAATATGATAATTACAGAGAAAAAATGTTACAAAATAATATTTTTTATAAACTAAGTCTAATTATTTATTCTTTAAAGTCACATATATTATGCTTAAATGTATGATACTTACCATATTTGAAGTTTTATTTTCTTTCCATCTAATTCTATTGTTCTTATTTTAAAATCAATTCCTGGAAACAAAAAACAAACATAACTTAAACAAATGACAGTAATAATTTTTTTATCACATACATTCATAATTACAGAAAACAGATATTCATTTAATTTATTATTTTCTTGTTTTTTTTAACGTGCACTTGTTGAAAATTCCTTTCAATTCTTGATTAAATTCATCATAACTTTGATGATAATTTATGACTCGTGTATTACTCATCATTATACCAGATTAAAACAGTATAATAAAGAACAAGAAATAATTAAAACCGTCATTTTACTCATATGAAAATGTAATTTTCTTAAATGAGAAATCTTAGTTTTTGTTAGCTTAATAAATATAAACTTTAAGACAGCTTGAAGGAAAACATTTAATTCAGTATTGCTAATAATGTCTACATATTTCAATATCAGCATATTTATGTAAGAAATCATAAAAGAGGTTTAATTTAATGACAATTTATAAGCATTTTGTTGTTGTCTAGTTTAACTAAATTTTGTAGTAAACAAACAAACACATAAATCAAAAATCTCACAGAATCAAAAAATTAATTACATAAAACTCTATTATAAAAGATAAATATGTCTACAAAATATGTTTGAATATGTCTATTATTCTCAATAATATTAATACTATTATATTTATCACTCTTGTATAAAATAAAATACTTATAAACATGAATCACAAATTAATAGCTCCAAAATACACACATAAACACACAATTATTATTATCGCATAAATTTACAGAAAAACATAAATAAATAAATAAACTAAAGTTTATATTCAGAGGTATAGATATATATTTAAAGAAATCTAACTAATTGGCAAACAGGAACATATAAATAAAAAAAATAGGAGTAAGTATTACTGATAACATTATATGTTTTAGATAATCATCTATAAATAAATGTAGGTACATAAGAAGGTGCTATATACTGATTGCTCGTACAATCATAATTCTACAAGTCACAAAATACATACATTATTACAAAATCTATGGAACTGTACAATACTTCATGATTAACGTTTCCAAACCACAACACTTCACGAGGTCAATAAACATACTCAAAAATATACACATAGAGGAACACTAACATTCCTCTCAGAGGAATACGAAGGAAAGAAACTAATGATTCGTGTCATGCTTTGAAATTAAACCATTTATTCAACAACACTCTTCATCTGTACATTATGCTCCTCAGTGTGACTTAAAATTTTTTTCTCCTAAAACTGCACCTCAAAATTAAACTGTACCCTTTTCATGAACTGCTGATCATAAATAGTAGATTAAAAGGGAAGGAAGGAAATAAAAACGATGGAAAAAGGGAGCAAAAAAGGAAAGCTTACCAATGGTCGAGATGAAGGTCGTATTGAAAGCATCTTCAGAGAACCTGAAGAGGACGCACGTCTTGCCGACCCCTGAGTCACCAATCAGCAACAACTTGAACAAATAATCATATGTCTTCGCCATACCCTTTGCTTTCAGTCTTTCTCCGTTTCACGCGCTCCCTTTTACACTTATTTCCTCGGTTCTTCGGACCTTTGAAACGATCTCTCCGAGTGATCGTAATCCTTGGAATTCCGATGACGCACCCTTTAAACTTAAACGAGTGACACTCGGCGCTACGTTTCCGCTTATTGCGATAAAATTACGCTCGCTGGAGGTTCGAGGAAGGGATTGTCGCTGGAATCTGTTCGGATAGGGCAAACCTCGCGTAATAGGGCACGTAAAAACATCTGTCAGAAAAAGCGATGACAGCCATCGGTAAGTACAACTTTTACTCTGCTGTTGTGGCCAGCCTTCTGACCGCACCACAGGTGATGCGCGCGTGTGCACACGTATACGCAAACGTGTGTCGAGAATTAAGCCGAATTTCTACGCTGAGAAACTTCATGCCGTGTCTATGAAAAATGTACGTCTGTCATAAGCAAATCAGATTCGAGAACGATATTTGTACATGGAGTGTCTCGTTTCAATCTAGCAACGCGTATACTGGGTATCTGATTTCAACAAGTCGAGATTAACAAGGGGAATAGGGAGCTACGGCCCTGGGTCCTACTTTCTTATATACTAAAATTTTTCTAGAACAATTTTTTACAAAATTCAGTTCACTTTGGGTCGAAAACTGAAAATATTATACTTTGTGAAATTCTTGCAAAAAGTAGGGAATGTTTTAACATAGTATTCAACGATCAGTGCTTAACCTTGGGCTTCACAAAACTTCAATTCGGCCCTGGATGTTAATCTGTAATTGCAAATTACTGAAATTACTCGTAAATTACTTGCTACAGGGCAAAAAGCTTTAGAAGAAAATGAAATTGTTTCGAAGCGGGGTAATCTCGTGTAATTAGCTTTTAAGTGGATGCGTAGAGGTTATATGAAAGTCACCTACGTTTCTTTTTTAAAATAATTATGTAATTTTTAATAAAATTTTTCGTTCTTAATATAATGTACTATATAACATGAATTTTGCTCTTGATATTTTTATATGCAGAATAAAGGTGTTTTTACTTGAATCCTCAAAATTTGTAATCATTGATTTTGTATTATGGATTTGTGTCGTATATTAAATTCTTGTTTTCAAAGGTAATGCAATTTTAATTTCAAATTATAACCTACAGATCAGCCACGAGAACTTGTGGTCCGCCAATTACATATGTATTTTCTTTGCGGCCCACCGAAGTTGTGTGACCTACTTATTTGATCAGCTGAAATTTAACGGTTTTTGTGATTCACACGATATGTAAATGTAGGAAATAATTTTTTATTGGCGTTATGTAAAATATGAAAAACATGACGTGAAAATCTATAACGGTATTATTCATTATGTTTATTTCATAAGATTAGATTTTTTAATATCACAAATATTTTCAAACATCATAAAGGTGTCATCAAAAGAAAATCACATCTATGATTGATTGACATAAATCAAATTTGATTTTATTTATAGTAAACAATATTTTAAATAAATAATTCGATTATCGAGTTTCGATATGATTATTCTCGGTGGACAATTCTCTTGAAGTTGTATCTTGTATTCATTTAAATGCAACTTCACGAATCACGCAGAAAGTATTCCTAACCTAACTTCAAATCACAGATCAGAGATCACGTTTCTTTCAAAGATAAAACAGTGTATGGAGCAGGTGTATGTTGCAAAGTATTGTTATACTTTATTGTATTAGAGCTAAATTATTAAAATTAAGATGAAAAAGCGGAAGGTATCTAAGAAGACGAAGAAAGCTTGGCGTAAACATGTTGACACAAAAGATGTTGACAAGTTCTTGGAGGACACTCGATTAGAAGAGAGGTTAGGTGGTTCACTCGATGCTGTTCAAAATTCCGATCTATTCGAAATTTCGACAAAACCTGAAATCCTTCCAAAAAAAGCTCGTCGGGAACTACTAAAACTTAAAGAACCACGTTGTTTCAATATTTTGAAGCCCCATACAGCAGTGCCAGATCCAATAGTGAAAAGAAATCGTGTAAAAACGAAAGAAGAAAGAAAAAACTCTCTTCTTGTGCAAAAAGAAACACTCAGGAAATCTAAAGGAATTCTAAAATTAAAAGACAAATTGCGCTTAAAGAACAGAATGGTTGCAGCTAAGAAAAAATTAAGTATACCAAAAAGAGGTGAATTTAATAGTGATGTGTGGAAAGATAAGTTTGGACAAGAAATTGATCTTGATTGGCTATCTGCAAATACCATTAAGCATACATTAACTCATTTTGGGGAAAAGAAGAAAAAACTACCAAGTTCTTTATATAAAAAGCCTTCAGTAATATCACCCATTGAGGCGCCACATCCAGGAATGTCTTATAATCCATCATTTGAAGATCATCAGAAGTTATTGCAAGAAGTTGCACAAAAAGAATTGGCATTAATAAAGGAAGAAAAACATCTGGAGAGGGTTACCACTAAGATGTTTAAAAAAGTACTTTATTTTACCATTGTATCCACTTGATATTCACATTTCTTACACTGTTAATAGTTGCAAAGCATTCCCACTAGTTTTTTGTTTTATTTTTTCAGTTTTATGTATTGTATAATAATGTAAACTGAATCCAAATCAATAATCAATAGAGATAATCAGTAAAGTAAATAATGAATATGAGAACTTATTAATAACAGTTATTGTCATATATTATTTTATTGTAGGTATCACCTGAGGAAAAACAGAAAACTTTCTTACAAGAAATGTCAGAAGGATTGAAATCAGAAAAGGATAAAGATCCCAGTGAAGATGAAGATGATGATCCAGTAGTTAGATCTGTTAACCCACCAGTACAAAACAAGAAAAAGACACGTGTGCAAAGGCGTAAACAAAAAGAACAAAGGGCATTAGAGACTAAAAGGAAACAAGAAAAGATGGAAAAGAAGAAAGTATCAGATATCTACAAATTAAAACAATTAGATAGGCAACTGACTGCGAAAGAGAGGAAAGAACAAATTTTAAGAGCAAAAAGATTAAAGAAGAAAGCACTTGAAGCATTAGGTACTAAAACTCTTAGTAGAATTAAATTTGAGCCACCAGAACCTGATTTTAAACTAGCAGAAGAATTAACTGGAAATTTAAGAAATGCTGCACCAACCGGTAACCTTTTAAGAGATAGATTCTTATCTCTTCAGCAAAGAAACATTGTTGCTCCCACTAAGATTAAATTGTAAGTATATATAGATATTGCAGAGAAGAAAAAATCTTAACATAAAATAAGATATTTATAAAAGTTCGTACATTTAAGTATAAATGCAATTAATAATGTATATTTGTATTTTTTTTTCTAGAAAACGAGACAAGGCCAAAGTGAAACGATTTATAAAACCAGACCACAAAATTGATATACCTGATGCAAAGTAATGAAATATATAAGTATGATCATTACAAAGTAATGTATATAAAATAAAGTAATTCTAATTACAAAGATATTTCTAAAAAATATATTCTGCATTACAGAATATATGTTTATAAATTTATATTTTATGTAAGTTGAGTTCCTTGTACAAAGTTTAATTTTGAAGAAAACTAATTCTGGAATTTTCTAAAATAAAATTAAAGAAACATCAATTGGAATCTGAAAATTAATTTTCCTACAAATTAGATGATAATATATTTAACATATTTAATATTGACATTTAAATTATTAATTATAACTATATTAAGTATTAAAACAAAAATGCTACTTTAATAATAAACAATATACATGATATTAACACTTGTTTAAAATTTTATATAAATTACAGTTCATAAATAATCCTTTAATAAAATAATATATAAATAAGCTTTAATAATTGATACCAAAGAAATATATAAATGGTATATTTTACTCTTCATTTAGATCAAATAGTGATTCGTCCTCAGAATCATACTCAGCCCAATCTTCAATTAATTCATAACTTTCTAAGTGTTCAAATCGTGTAGTATCTTCAAATTCATCTTCAGACACAGTACTTTTAGTAAGTTTTTCTTTATCTGGTTCTTTGACTAACATTAGCTAAAAATGTCAAAGTGGAAATTGTAGTAAATAATTTTAACAAGAAAAATGATTAGTTTAATAAAATTTTTCATTTACTCTATCTAAGATTGTTTTATCTGATGGCTCTCTTTCCTCAGATACTGTCAATACTTCTATTTCCTCAGGCACATCTTTTAAGCTATCAGCATCAAGTTTTATTTCTCCAGAAATAGTTTCAACCCTTAAATAATTCATATATATTGCATTAAATACATTTTTGATTAAAAACCTTAGTAGATAATAAACAAATAATATTCTTATTGTTGTGTATTAACAATAAATTTACAAAGAACTTTTTAATATATATCTTGTAATGGAAGACGATAATATTATAAACTGATATTTTAGAGTTAAGTTATAGTATATAATCTATAATAATAGATAAGTTTAAGATCTAAAAAAATTGGAAAAAAATATTCTAAATTATTTCTCTGAAATATTGTTTTTTACTTACGATCGAACAACACCGCACTGAACTTTTACCTGACCTTTAACAAGTGTTTGTTGCAAGAATAAAAGTGTTTCTGTGTAACCCAATCCTCTTACATTGATAGAATTCTGTGAAATATTTACATATATTTATATTCATTTGGTGTAATTTAAGAATGATTTTATATTTAACATAAAAATAGAAATCTCTTAGAAAAATCTTTTAAAGTACCTTAAACATACATGCTACAATGTACTTCAAATCATACAATGTTTCTACAACTGCTTTTATTTTACATTCTATTTTCCTTAGCATGTATTTTGCAATACCCATTTGTGTTCTCTTTTTGTGAACTAAAGTTTTCAATTTTGATAATTGGGAATTATTTCGATACTTTTTTTGTCTTAATTTGTCAATGAACATCATCCATTTTTCTACTGTAGAATTACAAACTTTAATAACGGATGCATATTCGTGTGCTTTTGTAAATTTCTTTTTTAAAGATCTCAATACAGTATCTTGTATTTTTATAGTTACTATGTTCCTTCTAGTATTTAAATATTGGTCATTCATGTTTTTCTTGTATTTTATAGCTAGAGTTCTATGAAATATAAACTTTTATAAGAACATTATTTGATTATTAGTGTATGTACACATATGTAAAAAGAAATTTAATGTACATTAATTTCATAAATATTTAGAAGTAAAAATAAAAAAAATAACATTACTTAAGATCGGCTTCAGTTTCTTTTTTGATTGAAATTTCTTTAAACATTTGTGCCAATTCATTTTTCAGTAGAATATTTTCTCGCATTAATCTCTTATCTGGCAAATTTATTCGTTTATTGGTTTCTATCTGAAATCTTGCTGCCAAATCAAGAAGATGACCATACATTTCATTCTTGAGTCTACACCACAAGAACTATACTTGTTACTATAAGACCATAATTGTTCAAAATATTTAAAAAATAGCATAATACATTTCTTTATCAAATTCGTATTTCCTACTAATAATCTTTAAAACTTCTTTCACTTGTTCCTCATTCACTTGCATGGATTCATGATTCATTTTATACTTCTCCTCTAAAGCAGTTTGTGTTTTCTTAAAATCTTCTAAAGCATTAATTTTTGCACCTAGAAAAAATCATTTTACCTTCGTGAAGTTAATTTCCTATGAGAAAAAAAATGCAAATCCAAGAGAAAGAGAAATTTTATAAGTTACTCAATGTTTTGATCTGAGAAACTAATTCTAGTTTTTTAATTTTATATCTTAGATTAATTGATTCTATTTTTTCTTCATGTTTTCGTTTATCCTCTATTCGATTATTCTCCAGTGTATCAATTTGATTTTTTAAATTTTCTGCATAATCATTCTGCGAGTAAACTTGTTTGTATAAATTCGCAATCTCTTCAGCCGTTTCCGCGTCCACCGTGGACGACTGTTCATTGACGACTTCGATTTCTTCCGATAATTCATCATTTCGGTCTTCTAATCTAAAAATTTTCTTGAATTCCAACTCTCACCGCTTTGAAACTTTTATCATATTTATTATCATATTTATCATCATGGTATTACAAAATTGCAGTAAGTAGAAAACACAGTAAAAGCAAAATAAAAAGGCATCAGTTTAAAGTAACATTTGGTATTGCAAAGTAGATGTTTTGAATTTTTTTTATATTATTAGATGGTTAAAATAGCATAACTTTTAACCTTTTTATTCTATTTTGAATGTCGGCAATTTTAATTGTGTAAAATGCTCTTTGCATGTTAATAATTGTCGGTCTGTTTTTTTCATCCTCATCTTCCGACGGTTGAAGTCTCACCGGTAATGATATGTTTCCCTTATCCTTTCCAAGTAGGTCTACCATTTTCGGATCTTAAACTTATAATTTTTATATATACATGAAAATGTACTCTATATGTACGTTAAACACTTTAAAATCATAATAAATTTATATGTACAAATAAATATTACTTCAATCAATATCGCAACAAAAGTGAAATATAATGTACTGAATAATTTAAATAGAACATGGCAAGTTTCAGAATATTACGCCAGATATTTAAAAGTACCTATTTTCAATGCAAAAGCCAAAGTACTTCTCTACTATAATTTAAATAAAGTATAATAATTACAATTTACACTATGATATTAATCTTGAGTGATAGGAGAAAAACCAGTATTCTAATATTAATATCAATTATATAATAAGAACATTATAACATACTTTTATAAATTCAAACTATATGAGGTTGTTATTCGTTGTAATGAATTTTCTTCTTTATTATAATTCCCTCTATCGTAAATTATAATTCATGTCGATAACAATCAACGTGAAGAATAGATCAGTGGTTGTAACTATACCAACAAGTAAAAGCATATCATTTGAGTTTTAATTTGAATTCTTTTTTATTCTATGCTAAGCAAATTTCATATGTAACGATTTAGATTCGATTAATTTCTTTTTCATTGTTTCATTTGAATGAGTATCAACCTACAAATATCGTGTATGTAACTTATAGGTTATGTTGGTTCAAGAGGATAAAAAATTTTCAAACGAATAAGAGAGTGCATTTTATTCAAAATACGATTCAATTTCTACAGTCTTAAGCCTTTAATTGCGTAGTTTAAAAGATATATAAATTATATTTGTACAATTTGCGGCCAACTTCAGTTATTCAAAGTGTGAAACGAATACACTGAAATTCTCGAAAACAAACATTCGCGAAACAGCTGATTAGTCGATAGTTAAATGTGCAATGTGCTTTGGAACTCAATAATTGAAACAAATTACAGGACAGTATTTAGTTCAACACGAAGGAAACGGTGTCTTCGAAAATGATCGCGAGAAATCATTAGTGTGATAACCGAAAATGTGCATTGACGTGTCTCAATGACGTAACGTTGTCTTTCTGCCACGAAAAGTCGAATTCTCGAGATACGTACCTTAAGATGTTGTCAAGAACATTTTTATTAAGCTGTTCGAACTAAAGGTAAGAATATGAAAAAACATAAATAAATTTTTGTCTCATTGATGCGGTTTTTTTTTGCGGGGTCCATTCATGATAGGTTATAGAACGTACAAAACGTAATACCTTCGTAATTATTATATACAAACTGTTGATGTGTCAGCCTGTCTTCCGAGTCAAAACTTTATTGTTTTTACATTTTTAATGTCCAAATTTCAGTTTTCATAATAAACTATTGAATTCACAAAATGGGCATTAGTAATGTGAAACTACTTTTGTAGAATTTAGCAGGCAATAAGAGATTTTAAATTTTAGTAATTATTCAATTGCAATATTTAACAAACATGTTTCATCATTTCATAATAAATAAATTATTTTGTATCTATTAGCATAGATTTATTCAAATTTTAATTGATTATAGTTAGTATAATTAAGTAGCGTATTCTAATGTTCATGTACATGTAATTAAACCGTATTGTTAGCAACCAATCACATTGATTGTATTGATTGTTAAGAAAGATATATTCTTTTTGAAAGATTTTCATTCGAACAATTTAGACTATGTATATTTATTATAATAAAAATTTTATTATCGTTTTACTTTTGTTGGAATAATGTGAAATCATTTGAATGCATCAGTTTTAAAGAATGAGTATGATTCTAATATTCTTGAATAAAAAACTGTATCCCCTAAATATGGAGATAAATCTTAAACCAATTAGTTTAATTAAGTTTTAAAATTATATACATTTGAACATGATTGACATGTACTATATATATTACTTAAAGATAATGTATTTTATCAGAAATATATCATCAGTCTGATTTATCATTTGTAAATAGATCAGATAGTAGTGCTTCTTTGTTTTTATATGCAATCCTATAAAAATAGTGACCTTTTACTTTTTAGGAAGTAATTTTTCTGTAGTTCTTTAACGTAAAAGTTAATTTTGTATTATAATGTACTGATATAAAGTATTAGTGAAATGAAAAAAAGTTATAAAAATATTGGTTTTGTCATGTGTGTTAAGATCAGTTCATCAGCAAAAGCAAGATAAAGATACAGTCAGCAAGATGAAGCTAAGAAAGGAACTAATTTTACTCTTACTGGTTATGTCTGCTTCATCGGAGCCAGAAGTTTCTAAAAAACGATCTGAGACTTCTGATGAAGAAACAGAAGGTGATGTTAGTTTGGAAGAAAATGCATTTGAACGTATAAGGGAATTGAAAGCACTTCATGATACTATTTTAAAAATGGTACCTGCGACTGAACCATATTTAAGTGACAAGATTACAAAACGGAAAGAAGAAGTGGAGAGTGAGCCAAAAGCTAAGGATGAAAGTTCTGTAATGAGAAATGTTTGGATGAAAGCAATGATACCACAGACTAAAAATATAGACATACCAATCAGTAATTTAAGAATTGAAGAAGAAGATACAGAAGTATGGATCGAAGAAGAACAAGCTGAAGCTTTGAATGAAGAAGCTCAGGAACCTTTGAATGAAGAAGCTCAAGAACCTTTGACTCCAGAACAACAAGAAGGTACTATATTTTGTTAAGCACATGTGTAATTAAATATGTGAATTTTATTTTAAAGAGAATTTTGATTTAATATTACAATTCCAAAACTTCTACTATTTCCAGTGGAACAAATGTTTAGAGAAGCACAGAGAATTATAAATACTACGCGTTCTAATAAGGCAGAAGCATATCAGTTGCTACAATCTGCTGCATACCATGGTCATCGTGAAGCTAGATCCACGTTGGCATGGGCTCAGTTATTAGGAACACGATTTGATCCAACTTCTTTCTGGACATCTAAGCAAGACATTCCATCTGCTTATCAGACATTCAAAGAACTTGCTGAAACTGGATTACCATCTGCTCATATGGTGCATAGATTTTATAGTATATTACAGTAGCAATGTAAAATAAATTAATACTTATATCATATAACAATATTACCAACTGTTAAATCAATAATAAGTATGATAAGTATGTTAATATATATATTTCTTTGCAGGGGATGGGATTTTTATATGCAACAGGATTAGGTGGAGTGAATGCCTCACAGGCTAAAGCACTTCTTCATTATACAGCAGCGGCTCTAGGCGGAGACACTCGTGCACAAATGGCTTTAGGTTATCGATATTGGGCTGGTGTTACAACGCCTACTTCTTGCGAAAGAGCTTTAGATTTTTATCGCAAAGTTGCTAACAAAGTTGCAGAAAAAGTTTCTCTTAGTGGTGGACCTGTCGTTCATCGAATTAGGTTGTTAGATGAGCAAGAGAATCCTGGGTACAATTCAGGAATGATTGATCAGGATTTGATAGAATATTATCAATTATTGGCAAAGAAAGGAGATATAAGAGCACAACTTGCATTAGGACAATTGCATTATCAAGGCGGTAGAGGTGTTCCTTTAGACCACGTAAGGGCAATGCATTATTTTCAACATGCCGCGGATGCTGGAAATGATGTTGCAATGGCTTATTTAGGAAAGGTAATACAGTTATTTGATGTACAGTAAAGCTATAATAATTTCATTTATTTGATACAATCATGTTAAATCGTATGATGTTAATATATAGTATTATTTTCTAGATTTACTTAGAAGGCAGTGAAATAGTACAGCCAGATAATAAAACAGCATATAAATATTTTAAGAAAGCTGCAGAATTGGGAAATCCTGTTGGACAAAGTGGCTTAGGGCTTATGTATCTTTATGGAAGAGGGGTTGAAAGAGATACTGCAAAAGCTCTCCAGTACTTTAATCAAGCTGCAGAACAGGGATGGGTTGATGGACAGCTTCAACTTGGCAATATGTATTTTAGTACGTTCTTATGACAATTAACTACATCCATATTTCTATAATTAACTTTTACTTTATTTTATTTATTATTTCACCTCTTAGAAATAATTTATTTTTTTACTGTATATTTTAATATTTATAATTCATCCTTCAATTTTTAAAAACTTTCAGTTTAATCTGTACAATTTCATCCTAATATTTAAAATATTTCAATAGGTGGAACAGGAGTAAAGCGTGATTACAAATTAGCTCACAAGTATTTCAATTTGGCTAGTCAGGCTGGTCATGTTTTGGCATACTATAACTTAGCACAAATGCACGCTACTGGTACAGGCATGACGCGTAGTTGTCCTAGTGCTGTGGAACTTCTGAAAAGTGTTGCCGAAAGAGGCAAATGGAGCGAACAGCTAGTGGTTGCTCATACAGATTATAGGGAAGGTAGAATTAATGAGGCTTTTGTCAACTACGCTCTCCTAGCAGAAATGGGTTATGAGGTTGCACAGAGCAATGCTGCTTTTATACTGGATAAAGGAGAGACGTCGATACTATCAGAAGAAGAAGGATTAGTTAGGGCACTTGCTTTATGGGCCAGGGCTGCTGCACAAGGTTACTCTCCTGCTCAGGTATGTACAAAGTGTAACAAATATCCCAAACACGTTGCTGTTTGTAAATTCTCATTTATTTTATATAGTTATAATAACTTTTAAAATAATATTTTGTATTAACTAGTTAGTAACAAAAATGTTACTATAGAAAAAAAGTTATTTTAATATAGACAATCGAAACTACTATAAGCGATATTAATCTTATTAAGAGTGCTACTAATTATAAAATATTAATTACAATAGGTCAAGCTAGGAGATGCTCATTATTATGGCAGAGGAACGAAAGTAGATTATGAGGCTGCAGCTAGTCACTATCGATCAGCCTCTGAACAGCAACATAATGCGCAAGCAATATTTAATCTCGGATACATGCACGAACGTGGTTTGGGCTTAGCGAGGGATCGACATTTAGCTAAACGATATTACGATCTTGCGGCAGAGGCCAGTTCAGACGCTAGAATTCCTGTAGCACTGGCTCTTATTAAACTTTCATTCCTTTTCGGTCTGGATTATTTACAAGAGTTTAGCCTTGTCGATCATCTAAATAAATGGGACCAGCTCTTGGGTCAGAACTGGGACTTATATCTTATAGGACTGCTCACCGGAATGCTCAGTTTAATTATTTACTTCCGCAGGCCACAGCCACCACCTCCGCCTAGAATTAATTAATTCTATATTGTTTTCGGCTGAGCCCTTTTTCCTTTTAGATGAAGTCAACTTTGTTACTGATGGTTCGTAAATACATGCACATGTGCGTGCATATCGATATGTTGTTTTTATTGAACCACCTCATTTACACAAAATCATTTCGAATTCCACAAAAATTCGAAATCTCGTAATTACAAGGTTTTCACAGTAAGTACGCGCAAACTTGTGCCTGATTAATTCACATTTATTTATCAAAATTTAATGTAAATTCATTTCAATTACGTCTTGGAATTCTTGAGTTTATTATTTGGGAAATATACGATATTATTGTATTAATTTATATTCGGTATATGAAATGGAATTATACACTTTGATTCGACATTTTTTAATTATTTCGTAAAATTATTGAATTTAGAACTATTTTTTAATTATTTGCATTTACAAAATTTAACATTTGATAGATTTTTAAGTTTGATATTTCTTTGGTATGCATACTTATGTTTATGTTTAAGTACATGATATGTATTTTCTGAATTTCAATACGACTCAACATCATAAAACAATTGTATTTATAAGTAGGCAGTGTAATATTTAATACAAAAAACATAGCATATGTATACAAAAAACACCATATTCTACAATAATTAATGTTACACATAGTTGTGTAGGGTATACAGGTAGGTTTTCGAATGTGTGTATTTTTTACCACAATTAAAATTAATATTCTGTATTGAAAAAGTTTATCAAATTCAATGTTTATTACGTATACATTATTTAGCTATATTCGTATATGAAAAACAAGAAACTTTAGCAATGTAATTATGGTATTAATTTATTATATTTATTTACTAGTATATAGTCTTTTTTATTATGGCAAGAGTTTACTGCAGTAAATGTATTTGAAATGTTTTGTTTGCTTTTCTGCAATATCAAAGTATATACATTTATACACATTCTTTAAATACTTGTACATTGTGTTAAAAAATTACACTTTTTAATTAAAAATGTGAATATTTGTATAAAAGTGCATGTGCTATATATTAATGTATAAATACCTTTCCTATAATTAAAATGGTAAAAAATGTACTACTTCTCATTGTATGTTAATAAACTTTGTTACAATTCTTAAATATTCTGTATAAACATTATGTTTCTTTATAGAAAACTAGTTTTAAAAATATCTCTGATTTTTACAAAAAAAAATAAGTCTGTTAGACGTTTTGAAAAAAATTTACTGTTTTTTCTCTGTATCTAAGTAGTTAATTTAATCATAAATTCTGAAGTAAGTCTTTACAAAATTTATTTATAAAAGGTACTAGAAAGCAAAGAGAATACAATTATTTGTTTGATCCCCAAAAAATTTAATCATTAGTTTATTGCTTATTATTTTCTACGACCATTTTCTTATACATGTTAGGGATAAAAGATGCTTATAGACTTTTTAATTTTTTTTCTTTCTTTTTTTCAGAAAAAAATGTGCCAGTAATTGTGAAAGTCGTCTAACTAAAACATTTAATGATGTTGATTCAACACTTATCTTATAATCTAAATCAATGCAGTAAGTGATAAATTCAATCTTTTTAGACTTGTTGACTTATTGTTAGATCACTGTTCTAAATTACCAGACAGATACGAAACAACACCTGAGCCTCCATGAAGACTCCACTTTTCAGAGCTTCAATCCCGCTCAATAAGATCTGTTTCCAACCCCGGATATATGTAATATAATGGGTATTTACCCATATGTATATGTATACAATCCCCATTTCTCCTTCAATTGCTCACAGTTGTTCGCCCACGTGTGGCAGTCAGAAGCAATAAAACACAGTGGTGGTCGACTCGGCTCTCGCCACAAAAGCTCCTTGCTTAACATCCACTGTGCACGATGTCAACCACCCAGGGCAACATAGGTATCGTCATATTGCTACGACAGCGGCTGGACATCGTTCGAAAACTGGAGAACGGTGTCTTGATGGACCAACTGGCCAGCGATTACAGCGTCTGCTTATCGACCATTCGTCATATCAGGCGGAATGCGGTTTAGCTACACCAGCAATCGCGGATACCGGGCGCCGAGAATAGGAAGAAGACGCGGAGACCTGTCCTAGGCGAGCTGGACACTCGACTCTACGAGTGGTTCATGAAGCACTGAGCTATGGGCAATCGCATCACCGACACAGTTTTACAAAAAAAGGCGAAGAAACTGAACACGAAGTTCAGGGGTCCCTCGTTCTTCTCAGCTGCCAAAGGCTGGATCTAGAGGTTCAAGAACCGCTATGGTATCCAGTCTCTCAGGCTTCAAAGCGAGAACATGGACACTAAAGCGACGGAGGAGTTCGCTAGCAACTTCTTGCGGCATTTAGAGAGAGAGAATATTCAATTGCATAATGTTTATAACATGGATGAAACTGGACTATTGTGGAGGACTCTTCCTCTGGAAATATTATTCCACTTTGGGGACCAATGTCGGAGTATAACAAAGAGGGACCATATCACTGTGACCCTCTGTGCAAATGGAACTGGGACATGCAAGTTTTCGCCGCTTTTGATTCATAAGTACGAGAGACCTAGAGCCCTGAAACTCTGTTAGGATCGACTGTCCGTCGTTTCTAAGGTTCAGGGGAAGGCTCACATGAATCGCTACGTATTCGCTGATAGACTAGAGAATCATTTTATACCAGCTGTGAGGAAGCAGCAGATAGAGAATGGTACTTGGGGGAAGGTACTGCTGTTGGTGGATGGGTCTGAGGCTCATGTCTTGCCGCCAGAGGTGTACTGGAAGGACAGCAATGTCGAAGTTATGATTCTTCCAGCGAACGTTGCGACGATCCTGCTGCCGATGGGACAAAATCGTAGGAAAGGTGAAAAGGTCCTTTCATCATCAGATGTTGAGGAGGATCTTGGAGTTTTCAAGTGGGGTGCAGGAATTCTTTGTGGATTATAATATAAAGGATTGCGTAGATTTGCTGAATGAAGCCTGATTAGAGGTAACGAGAGCTAGCATTTACAATTCTTGGAGAAAGATCATAGGGATGGAAGAAGTGAGAGAACAGGTGAATGAGGAATAGGAGGATGTGTATGGGGGATGTTGCAGCGATTAGGGAAACAATGGAACAGATTGCGAGGGAGCCGATTCTTCGAGAGGAAGTTACGGAATAGCTTTCAGTCTGCGAGGAGACTGAGGGTGAGGAGAAAAAAGCTGCGAGTGAGATTCACGAGTATCTTGATCATAGGTTCTTACAGCTGGATGAAGAGGATATTAAAGGAATATTTAAGAATTTAGTTTTGTGGTCTCATGAACAACCTAATTTTGTTTATTTGTATGTGCATGTGTTGAAATGCTGTTATAAATTAAAACAGTAGACACGATGTGTAGGTACGTAAATGTATACAAATTTGTGTATATAAATGTAGTTAAGTCTACTTCTTCTACCTAAATCTAATTAAGCTTGATAGATATCAAGGACGTCCAAATTTTCTTTTAGAATAAAGATATTTACTGCAACTTCTTGGTTCCCACGGTCAGTACAGTAGAATCATGATTAACCCGTTCTTAACTATTTTTATTAGTCTTTTTTGTTGAAGATTCTGTACAATAAGAATACAGATTATGATATTACAAATGTTATAATAAGAGTATTGTAGAGTACTGACTGAGACTTGAATGATAGTAGCTATTAATTAAAAATAATAAAATTAGTTCAGTCAATTAATCCAAGTTCTATTCAGTTAATTAAGAATAATAAAACAAAATTTTAATAAATCTATTTTCTTAAAAAAATGTTCTACATTCCTTTTTTACATATCTACATAAATGTATGTATTCTTAATCTAACACAACAGTGACATATAACATATACTATAATATTCTAATAAAGAATGCGAATATCTAGTATTTCTGATATGCGAAAAAAGCATTACTATGTATAGGGAATTGAGAATAGGGAAAACTTCCGTAGCGAAATGTTCCATTGGTTACCAAATACTCTTCGTTACCGTGGAACCGGAAAACTATCGATTTAACAAAAGCTGCTATTTCTTCCTACAACCTGAGAAAATTCTAAATCTTTGTACAACAATACATAGTATTCAAACTGAGTAAAATGTTAAAGGCTAGGAAGAAGAAGCGTAAAGGAAAGGGTAAGAAAGAGAAGAAAGTCAAGAAGAAATGTATGGACGAAAGGGAGACCCTATCCTACGAACAAGAGATTTTGGATAACAACAGACAGCTAGCGCGGTAAATAGATATCTATGAACAAACACATATCTATATTTGTTCGTCACTATGCACCTGTTCGCTCAATATTTAAATTTCGCGCGTAGGAAGTTGAAGATCTAAATTCGAATTCAAAATGTAAAATCATTATTGCTTTATTTTTATATTACAATCGCATAATATTACTTGCGATTGTTATTTTAGACGTTAGATCAATTAAAAATTGAAATAAGATGGATTATTACATATCTTTAATAAAACGAAAAGTTTATACAAAATCTAAATTCTATGTAGTTCTAGATTTTAAATCAATTTTATTCAATTAAATACTTTTCATTTCATCTTTAATATATTACAAAGTTTATGTGATTTAGACTGAGAAGTCGAAATGAAGAACTGGAAGAGGAGGCAGTAACCGTGAAAGAAAAATTTCGACAGTTAGAACAGGATCGATCGGATGTGATCGCGCATTTGAAGAGGAATTTGGAAGAGAAGGTTGAGGAAGCGCGGGAACTCAATGAACGATTATCAGCTTTGGAAGAATTACGAAAAGATGAACTGGCTGCTTACAAAAAGAAGGAAGAATCGATGGAACTCGAATACCGCACGATGGAGAATAATTTAAGCGCTGAAGTTAAATTGGCTGGTAATATATGTACTTTTCATATAATACTGAATTTTTGAAACGTGAATAATTTAAACATTTCTAACTTTTCTAGCTGGTAAATTAAATGCCTTGGAGGATTGGCGATTGGCGCGACTCGATTTAATGCAAAAGTATGAAACTCAAGAAAAGGAAATGAGTGAGCTAGAACAACGATTGAAAGATGAACTTTATGAAGCTGAAAAATCTGTGATTATTGGAAAAGCAATGTAAGTCATGTTTTATTGAATTTATTTGTTAGAATTAAGTTTATAAATTTATTATAGTTAATATAATTAAACTAATTATCCATTAAATGTATGAAGCTTCGTATACTATTTCGCCGAACTGAAAAAAGCCAATTTTTAGAACTATTCTATTCTTTCGTTATTTTTGAGCAAATATATAACGTTAGATTCTCACCATAAGTACATCGATCGGGACTGGTGTGCTTATAGCATGGGAAAATAGCATATTTATTTCAAGGATTGACCTAAATTATCCTATCCATAGCTGGAACCTTGCGTGAATCATTTAATGAGGAAGATTAATATAAAAAAACGTATCGAAAATAAATAAAATAGCAACAATATACAAGCTTTTATTGAATATGTGCCAATGATATTACTAAGAATTTTTATCTTTATTATCTCAAATAAAAAAAATTAATTTTAAGACTTCAATAAGTAAAACTAGCTCATAGTTAAATTGTACTTCCGCAGTTTCTGAATATGTACCTTTAGTTAAAAATGTAGTAATCATAACAAGTAATTCTAAACAGTAATGCACTGTAATTATTACAATTAACATTTATATACTAGTTCATAATGTAATGTTAAAAGGATGAAAAAAGAAATGGCAGAGCGTCTAGATATCTTAGCGTATACGCTTAGTAAAGCAACTAATTTGAGAGTAGCAGAGACTACTCATCGCGCAATACGAGAAAATATTGCTTTGAATCATGAACTTGACAAGATTTTAAAGAGCTGTAGAGAACTTGAGATCAGCAGCAAGGAAACTAAAGAGAAAGAACGTCTTCTAAGATTACAATGCGAATTGTTTGAAACGGAATCCAAAATATCTTCAAATGTTGTAATGAAACAAAGAGATACTATTCATACATTAGTAAATGTAAGTATTATTCAGTGATGCTTTCACTATACATATCACTTCATCCTATTTCATGTAATTTTTTACATTCTTGATCATAGGATATTGAAATGTTGCTGATACACTATCAAGAAGCACAAAGAAATAGCAAGAGACTCGAACAATATGAGATACTTGCAGAGGATTTGAAAAATAGGAATGAGAAAGTAGAACAGAAAATTCAGCTTCTAAAAAAATATATTGTGAAAGTACAAAGTGATAAAGAAGAATTATATTTGAAAGTTCATGAGAAAGAAGAAGAATTATGTGCACTCAGGACTATATTGAGTCGTGCAAAAAGTTGCATTAAGGAAGCTTTACAAGTAAATAAGATTTTCAAGTAGCATTCATTCCTATCTCTCTTTTTTAATATTTCATTTTCAGGTTAAACAGGCCAAGTAAAATTTTATTCCTTAGTTTTGACAAACAGTTCTATGAAAACCATGAGACATCCATTATGTATCACTTTTAACTAAATAACTATTTTTACAGCTCGAAGGAGATATTACAAATGAAAATTATTGTGCTGAACACTTAAAACAGCAGTTGCTTTCTTGCCTTTGGGAAATATTAGAAAATGAAAATATTTTAAATGTTTTAAAGCATACTCCATCAGAAGTATGTAAATTATTATTAAATATGATCAATTATTTTGACATGACTACATTATTTATAATTTCATATAATTAAACATATATGAAAATTGGAAAGAATTCAATATTATATGCATTTTGTAGGTTGAAAATATTGATTGTCCTTATGAAAAAGGATGCTTGGGCCTTATTGACTCTCCAAAAACCAAGCAAGAGATAAAACATGATCTAGGAGAGGTGAAGGAGGAGGAAGTTCCACAATTTGAAGAAGCAGAAGCAGAGTTAACAGAGCTTCTGGAAGAAAAATTACCATCCTGCATATTTAGCGATATCAGTTCTAATATCCAGTCTCCAAAAGATTCAGTAACAGATAACACATTAGAAAATGAGTAGTTTCACTACTGTTTTAAGAAGAAAATTTGCTAATAATATTTTGCTATAATACTTTCTTTTTGTTGTAACATGTTTACTACCAAATTTATATAACTTTTAATTATGTTAAAGTTTTGTATATAATTATAGTTTATTACATTTTATTACTGCATACATATATGTATGTATAAATGTAAACTTTGTTGGTAAATATATGTTGTTGCTAATTTTCCCATTTTCTACATATTGGAGTACTAAAGTTTCATAAGTTTTATTTATTATGTAGGATAGATCTTTAAAAAAAATTATTCAAAAATACTTACAGAACCTCAATATTTAAAGGCTTAAATATGTTAAACCCTTTAAACCTTTTTTTAAATCAATTTATGGTACTATCTTAAATTATCAAGCAAGGAAAATATAAGCCAATTGACAAAATATCTATAATCTACCAAATATAATTAAACTAAAATATTTTTTTATTGTTACTTTATAACAAAACAAAAATAATGAACAAAAGAGTGACAGCTTGACATTTCTATAATAAGTTTACCAATGAAGTCGTCAAACAAAAATTATTTTTTTTTATCAGAATAATTAGGTTATATTTTACTACTTCATAATATTGTGTTACATACATATAATACGCATATAATGATTATATTATTACCTCATTTATATTCTTCATTTAGTGTACGTAATATGTGTAAAATTAACAGATGAATTTACAACGAAAATTTGACTGATGAACATAACCTATTCGACTTCATTAAACTATTAAGTTACAAACTACGTATTCACTTTGAAATTGATGTAGAAACAGTGAAAGAATAAAGACAATGCCCCGTAAAAAGAATCAAGTGAGGTAGGTGATATTATAGTAATATTTGTTTATTAATTTACTGTTAAACTTATGAAATTATTGAAGTTACAGCTGCACAAAGTTCTAGTTCAATAGATTCCATTCGATTCCATCTTTCAAATTGCGTTTCATACATGTTTATTAGCTTGTACAAAATAAGATTTTTAAATTTGCATTTTAATATAAAAATCCATAAGTAATAAATAAATCAGAATTATTTAATACTGTATTTTGTTTGTATTGAAAGTAATGATACATATATTTTGTTACATGGATGATGATGGTAACATGGTGACTACATAAAAGTAGAAGCAAAAAAATAAAAGAAAAGGAAAAGAAAGAAGATGAGAAAGAAGATCCATATTTGGAGGAAATTATAGATGTAGATGAAGATGTTGCAAAGGATTTTGAATTTTTAGTAAATGCTCCAGTTTCTACGGATGATTTCTTTGTTTCTGAGGCAGAAAAAAGTTGGACTGTTGATGCTTCTAAATACTCAGAATACTTCACACTTGATTTAAAAACATTGTCTGCAGCTGTAGAATCAATCCCATTTAATGAACTTGTTGATATAGATGCTAAATATTTTACGGTAAATTTATGAAACAATAACAAGTGTGCTGCATTTAGTGTACCACTAACAATATTATTAAATCAAATATTAGTATTGTTATGACCATTTTAGGATGATCAATTAACAAATATTCATAATAAAGCAGAACGAGGTAAAGAAAATTATAACAAGATTATTAACAGTTTGAAAACAGAAGATGTTAATGATGTAGAAAGCTTAGAAGAATGTCAAGAATCAATAGAAGATCAAACTGAGGATTTAGAATTTTTGTTATCACTTAAGGAACCTATGAATGACCCTTTAATGTCTGTGAAATCCTTATCTATCTCTTGTAACACAGGTATATATTTGAAAATTTTTACTAAAAAGTAAATCTTGTATAGATGTCTAGTTAATAAACATCTTTTATAGATACAAAAATATCAACTGCATCTGGTGCATCTGCAAAGCCTATGGATTTGGAAAAGTGGTTAGATTCCGTGCTAGATGATTAAATATAAGGAATCAATAAGGAACTCCTAAAACCTTTCATTGTTAGTATATAAACTTTTATTTTTTATAATGATTTATGAAAAGTATAATCAATATACCATTAAAACAATTATTTATTTAAAAAATAATAAAAATTTAATATAAATTTAGTAATAGAATAATGTATGATACACATACATCTGCAACATTTGAAAATATATTTTATACAATTAAAATATAAATTCTCCTAAATATATTGTAGACTTTTCTTATGCTCTACACACAGCATATATATTGAATTTGATTGTCGTTCAGGTTTAATTAAAAGCAAATTATTTATACAAAAGTAGTCATTTTCAGCTAAAATATATTCCTAATAAATTTTCAAGACATTGTTTTAAACAATATCTTTGGTTACTTTCATAATATTAAAGCAAAAGAAATGCATGTAATTGACTTAAACTGTAGTTCAATCACTAAATTGTACTGTAAGGTATGATTTCATATAATCATAAACTATTAGCATTATTGCACCACCTGGTCCCAATCGTAAAATTTTCGGTAATAGACCTTTGTATAAAGCTTTAAATCTGAAATGAAAACAGGAAATAATTACTGTTAAAAAACAAAATTTGAGTATATTATTTTACTAATAATTCACTATCCATTATAAATAATTTTTTTTTTTTTTTTACAAGAATTGCTATTATTCTAAACATATAAATTTATGTTTTTCCTTACCCCTCTCTATGATATACTGTATAAATAGTTTGTAGGGTGCCTTTATACTTAATTTCACCCTGAGGTCCCTGAATACGACTCTTAGCAACATCAAATGGTATATTCATACAAGATGCTACTGTACCTGATATAAAACCACAGGAAAACTAAAAGAAGTATATAAATTAAATTATGAACACGTATGAAACATTTTTTTTATGTAAATATAAACAATTTAAAAATTATTTTAAAGTCATACAATTTAATTCAAGTAATTTGGAGCTTCCAGCTTTTATGTTTAATAGTTCATAGTAGTGTATGTTTATCAGTAATTTCCTAATCTATCGATTTTTTGATAAATGTTTCATTAATTGATTAAACTAAGATAAGATAATTGTAGTTTTCAAATGTAAAAAAGGAGTGGTAACAGAATTATAGTGGTAACAGAGTTATATAAAGATAATTTTTTATTGCAGTTTCTTATTTCTATATATTTCACGTTTTGTGTAAGTAATAAGAAACAGAATTATATTCATTATTTGAAATTGTATCTTTTTTATATGTATATTCAAAACCAGTGAAAAGTACATTTTTAAATTAAATTGATCAAAATTGAAGATTGATTTAAATTAATTCAAGGTTATCTAATGAGTATTTTATAAAATTCTTTTTATATTTATAATTTCAATACATGATGATAGGATACGCACCTTCAAGATAAATTCCGGAACGTGATCCATTTGCTTTTGTGCTCGAGAAACAATAGTGTTATAAATACCAAAATAAAAAGTATTGAAAATTCCATTTCTCATTATTGTGGCAGACATGCCTTTATTAATACCATTTAATCCAAAACCTTGTTGAGAAAGAATACGTCGAGTCACTGCAAAAGTAGATGGACTGTGGCTCACATGTTTACGATCAGATTGCATTTGTACTTTAACTACTTCAAATGGATTGACTAAAATGCCTTCTGTTACACCTGTTAGAAAGCCAGCACAATAATTTGCCTGAAAATGAAAATTAATTATAATGATACTATCTTATAATATTATTTTAATATTTATAATATGCTTTTATAAAATAGGTTTTCCATATCTGAGTACTATTTTCATAAAATTTTCTTGTATCTTAAAAAATAAATTTTTGAAATATAAAAAAATAATTTGAAATATTATACGTACCAATGGCATAGATGAATTACTATTAAATAATTTCTTATACTGTTCAAAAGAGAAAAACTAAAAACAGAAAATTATTTCATTTTATTAAAATATAATAACTTAAAATTTATCTTCAAAATAAAAAATAAATATTTAATCCCCTATTGAACTTCTCATTTGTATTGAAAACTTAAAATATAATACTGACTTCTTCATTTACTTCGTTTACTCTTACAGTTTGCAATTAAAGATTTTGTAATCTTTAAATTAAAAATAAATTACCTACTTTTACAGCTCTTTTAGGAGTTTCCATGACAATTGGGGGTAATATACCTTTCCAAAATGCCGCTAATCCTTCATTTCTATACATTTTTTTCATACAATCACCAATTCCTGTGATACGAATGTATTCCAAGAAAAAAATAGAACAAATAATTGAAATTAAATATAGAAAGTGCTAAAAAGTAATAATTTATAAAAAAGTAAAATTAGAATAAAAATATAGAATTTAATGATACAGTGCCTGTATAGTAAAGAGCATCATATTGGGCATGTTTGACCTGTAGTTGAAAACGTGTTTTAATAAGGTCCATGGGATGCATTATGCAGGCTTCTACGAAACCTGCACAACCACCTGCACCAATCTGAATCACAGCCTCCTTTAGAAGGCCCGGTTTATGTTGCATGGTTTCTTTATGAGTCATTTTATTTTATTTATTTTTAATCAGTAGTTCTTGGCAAAAATTATAAATTTTTTTGTAGAACTAGTTTGTGTTTTTTTCTCTTTTGCTTTATATGTGTATATAAAAGGGAAGATATGCCTTCTCTTCCAACTTCTCTTTCAAGTTCACTGAAATTTGTAAGATAAATAAAAGTGTAATATTATAATAATGTTTCATATTATAATTGGAACATTATATTATTTTCAGATAATGTGTTTTTGTAGTTCAATTTAACAAATGTTTCTTCTCCTTGTTTATTCCATTTTTGTTTTTTATATTTCTCACACTTATGTATTCTTTAAATTTTATACCTAATGTACAATTATTGCATATAGTAATTAGCATCATATAGCTTTCGAATTTAATTAATCCTTACTTCTTATTGTTTAATCATTTTTCATTGCTATAAAGAATTTAAAAATTATTATATTAATGAATATTGCAACTTAAAAAAACATTCCACTAGTAAAAAATTAATAATAAGGATAATAAAAAGCATAATACATTGAATAAAAATGCATCAATGTTAATTTTATTTCACGAAATATTTTTAATTAATTATTTAAAAAATTGCACAAAAGAAACTTTTAATACTAAATAAAGGCAGTACTCCAGTGATAACATATATAGTAATTATGTACATTAGCAAAATATGTAGATTCAGAGTGACTTTTAGAAATACTACTCAAATAAAATTACGTAAAAGTATAAACGCTAAATACGTACTGAGTAATGATACAAGAAGGTTCCCAACATTCGTTATCATATGTCATATTATACGATTAAAATTTGTACATTGATTTCACTTATCAAAAATTTCGCAAATTAAAAATTTTAGTCCATTTTTATAATCATTACTTTTCAAAGTAGAGTCGTTAAAATATTAGTTTTCGAAGTATTTTATACTTATTATTTTTATATATATATTACTATTACAAAATTACAAAGTTATTCGGACATTTAATTAAATATTAGAATATAAGTGAAGAATTTAAAAATTTTTTTGGTCAAAATTGTGTATAATAGTGAGAGTAAGATAATGGTTATTAAAATTTAAAGTGGTCAGAAGGAGAGAAAAAGTTATGATGAAGTTTCTTAAATATATTCAATCAGACATGCTTGGTTAATAATATTTTATTAACTTTATTATATCTATACAATTTATATATTAACATGACAAAAATATATTAAATTCATATAAGGATTAGCTAAACACAAATTCAATTGATGATTTGTATCAATTAAACATTGATCTTTTCTTTATATAATACATTACAAATATCATAATTTATATAAAACAAGGCAATTTATTAAATTAATAATGTTCTAATAAAATTTTCAGTTAAACAATACAATACATATAATTCGATTGTCGTAAGAAATGGTTATGCACTTAAACAATTTTACATTTTAAGTAACAATCATTAATTTCTTAAATAATGTATAATAGTTTATGAATACATTCAGTACATAATTTTATCATTTTATTGAATTTTAAAAATTGAAAATCTGTAAGTTTATATATCACTTACTTTAATTGTAATTTAGGAAATAAAATTTTGAAGTTCTCTTAAAATAGTCCCTATTTTAAGAAAATTTATCGCGCTTAACGTAGGCCTATTAAAAGGTCATTTCTTGACCTGAAATGCTTTCATTGCGTATATTTCAAATTCTATACCCTAGTTTAATAAAAAATGGATTAATTTAATTTGTTCGCCAAAAAACCTACATAAATTAACATAATATTCTTATTTTAAATGCAATATACTATTCAATTTTCGTGATTCATCATAACAATTAATTTTGAAAAAACATATCTTCATGGCGTTATTTCCGTTTCCTCTGACTAACGAATTAAAGGATTCAAAAAACAAATAATTTTCGAATCATTAATAAAGTACTTGCAATTTAAAATGTCAATGATAATTTATCCTTCAATTGGTTAATTTTCGTAACACTTTTATTATGGTATTCGTAAAACGAACACATACTGAATATTTTCATTGTAAATACTTGTAACAATTATTAATGTATATTAGTCATTGCACATTCTCGTTCGTGTTTCAAACAATTGAATAACTCTATTTCAGGGTTAGATCACTTTATTCCATTTTTTTACACAGTCAGTTAGTACATTTAACAAAATAATTGCAAAACAAACGTTCAAATATGTTAACTATTATATATTAATAACTAAAAAACACATTCAAAACGTGGGTTAATTATATTAATTTTATATATCGAAGTATCATTAGTTGAGACAGGTTTAATATACAATAACATCTGTTCTACTGAATGCTCGTAATTAATTTGATAAACAAAAATGAATAGTTTTATCAGTTATTGAAGGGACAGCAGATAACAACGAATTCTTTGTTCACCTTCCTGATATTTTAACGATTCCTCGAAGCGACTTGTACTGAAAACCTTGAATCATTATCGCCGCCATTTTGTTATTACATATTCCAACAATTTTCTCGATGCTAAGCTTCATCGTCCACAGTCGTGCCGTTGACAATCAAATAGGCACGAAGACGTCATTTTCGGTGATAGTCGCTTCGTTGTGTCTCTTTATTTCTTTTCTCTAGTTTTTTTTAATTTATACGAACAAAGTTTCAACGGTATGGAGGTTAGGCAGAGAAAGGTTTGTTTTTAGTATTTTTGTTTTAGTCACATTTATATAGGGTATTTAAATAATTTTTATGTTGAATGTGAAACTAATGGATAGTGATGATGACAATGATGATTTAAGAGAATATAGTTCGTACACCAAAACTTTATTCATTCAATTTATATATATATATTTTCTTCGAAATTAAAAATGTAATTTCAGTAAAATGCTTAATATTTTTCGGTGAAAATGTGAATTGTTTTATACAGGCTTTAAAAACTACGTTTAACTACAATATAGTCATGCACGTTGTAGTCTGTAGTCAGGTTATATAATTATAGTGATGAAATATTATATCAAAGTATTCCTATTCAAACTCATATCCCGAAAAACTTAATAATTTATTTAAAATTTCCACGTGAAAAAAAAGAAACTAAACAAAGTAGTTTTCTAGATTATAATTCAGATAGAATTAATCATTTAAATTTATGGCGTTTGTATTTAAAAGTGATGCAAGGGATTTTCTTTATGTTGGTATTATATTTCATTTAACGATTACACTAATTATTTGAACATTTAACTTTACTTTAATTTTTGTCAGTTTTAACTTATATATTGATGATCCTTTAATTTAACATTGAGAAGCATTATCTCGAGTAGTAGAATATGTTAGTTAAACTGTATGCGTATACTAGTTTTAAAAAAATTTTAGTTTAAAAAAAATAGTTTTAAAGAAAAACCCGCGTAACGCAGGTTTTTTTAAAAGATCATTTTTTGACTTGAAATGCTTCCATTGCGTATATTTCAAATTTTCAACTCTTTTTGCTAGTTAAGAAGAAAGTGTCGTAAAAATGATTGAAAATGAGATATGTTAAAATTGAAAAGAATAAATATATTATACAATAAATAAATTTTAGAATATCATTCTACAGCATTAATATTTTTTATTTATTACTGTTTTACAATGTGTCTTAGCTTTGAATCGGTAAATATACTTCTGTAAAATTAAATTGTAAAATTAAAATACAAACAGCTGATAAATTCATATTGTAATTAAATAATATTAGATATTATTGGTATTAGTATTATTTATTTGTAATTTTTATGCTAAGTGGAGGAATAAAACACTATTTTGAAAATTTGATACAGTCGATATACATTATCAGAAGTTCGCGGTTTTGTAAAATGCCTGATGCTGTGATGCTGTTGTTTATTTTCCTTAGCAAGTTCTACGCGTAACGAAACAAACTGCCTTTGTTGTTTGCGTCAACACATTGTAATATATTTTAGATGCAATACATCCCAGTAAGTGTAGAATATATTCTAATTTAGATATTGTATTGTACAATCTCAGGTTATGCGTGATTGTCAAATTTGAGGTTATTCTTATACACTTATTCATTCCAATCTATTTTTACTAATTGATTTTGTTTATTTGTGATCTACTCATTATATCATAAATACACCTTTAATGAATTATGCCATATATAGTACAATTTCATTTCAATTTTATTGAGTATATGAAATAAATATTCTATAATAAACTAGTTACTGTTCATGTTAATAGATCTTTCAATATGTCACTAAATTTTAGAAATAATTATATTAATTTAGTGATAATAATAATATTTCATGTTTGATAATTGAATTGTATGTTGATATAGTCGTTTTTTAAATAATTAATTAGTCAAAGAATAAAATTATTATCAGTATTGGTATTCCATATTGTATATGTTGAATGTGTTACTAATTCATTCTATTTGCAGTTAAAATCCGAAAATGAAGACACTTACGAAGCAGATTATAGGCCACGTTTTAAGAAGGGACACCCAGGAAGAAGATACTTTGTGGTTATGGCCTTACTGGGAATTCTCTTCTTGGGATACATAGCAATATCGTATGATTAAAATCCATATACATTTTTTTAACTAATATACTTTTAGTGTGTTTCTCAATCATTTATATGATATTAATATTAGATTTATTCACATATCATACACAAATTAATTTTAATTTGTCTAATGTATTTGCGGTAGCAATGTATATATGAAATTATTTTTAGAAAGCTAAAGTATTTTATCATATGATTTATAAAAAATATCTTTGTATGTTTCATTGTTAAATGAATTTGATTATCACAATTTTTTCAAAGCATAGACATAGTAAATAGATGTTATTGTAAGTTAAAAGTTTGTGTACATAATAATATACATTACATTCACAAATATTATTTATTTCTACATCAATACTTCATCCATAATCGAAATTAAATGTTAAGTACAAAAATTGCATGAATGATGCAATGTATTCAAAACTAAAGTCTGTAGTCCACAGTATACATATAATACATTAATGTGTGAATACTCTGCATGATCTGTTTGTAGAGAAACGCACGTTTTAGCGTTATCCTGAAGAAGCACCTTTTCTCTTGGCTAATTTAGACTGTTTCTCTTGAGTTGCTGCATTTGAAATACCAAAATTTGAAGTCTTCCAACTTGAAGAATAGCATTCTATGGTATTGACGCATCACATGCATATATTTAATATTAATTTATTCCAAATATGTTGTATGTACACATCAGCTTCTATCCTTTTTGAAAATTCTTCATTTTATATACATAAGTACAATATTTTAACAAGCAGCACTTCTGTATTATTCTTTACTTTTTTTATGGTATATCTTGATTATCAAATTTTGTACTTCTCACATAATGAAAAGAGTGATCTGTAACTTATCAAATAACTTTTGATCTCGAGAAGAAAAGTTTAGTAATGATAAGTTACTTAAATATGTTGACTAGTAATTTAATTTTTTATTTGGTTTTTTTTTCCAGGTATGATCTGAAACCAGTACGTCTTGGTAGTCAGGCAATTGACACATTGGCTTTTTCCTTGAATTTCCAAAAGCCGTTTTATGTCGTAGTAATTGACGCGGGTTCAACTGGTAGTCGTGCTCTAGCGTTCAGTTTTCATGAATCTATTCTAGGTGGAAATTTGATTCTGGATCATGAACTCTACACGGAAACAGAACCAGGTGTTAGTGGTTACGCGGATAAGCCTAAAGATGCTGCTAAATCTCTTGTAGTATTATTGGATAAAGTGAAAAGCGTTATTCCTCGCTCGGAATGGCAGCACACACCTTTGAGCATGAGAGCCACTGCTGGTCTAAGGCTACTTCCTGGTCACAAAGCACAAGATATACTTGAAGAATGCAAAAAATTATTTGACGAATCAGGTTTCCAAGTATGTACATGTATTCGTAATATCAGAACTTTTCACAGCATTGAATTTCATAGTTTATATTTCATATTTCTATCAGTTGTTTTTTATTGTGCAGCATTACAAAGATTAGTAGACATTGATGGATCACTGTAGTAGATAAAGCTAATCTTTGATATATAGACAGAAATTATTTCCTTCCTTTGTTTTACATTGTATTATATTTGTATTCGTGTTATTTGTTATAAAGAGAAGTTTAGAGACAAAAACGAATTTATATTTCACTATCATATTTTGAAATGAGTAGAAGAAAAACATTGTTTTGTTATAAAAATAAAGTATTTGTTACAGATATATATTTATTTTATGTTTTATTTCAGGTTTCCAAAAATTCAATTGCCATAATGGAAGGATCAGATGAGGGTATTTTCTCTTGGTTCACTGTGAATTTCTTATTAGAACGGTTTAATACCTACAGTCCTGGTAGCACAGTCGCTGCTTTAGATCTTGGTGGAGGTTCAACACAAGTTACTTTTTCACCTACTCCTGCGCAGGTATAAATAATTTAATAACAATAGATAGATATATAAACAGAACGTATTACCAATGAAACAGAATATATTCAAAACTTTTATAGGAAAAGAAACTTGATGGGCATATCTACTCTGTTAATATCTTCAACCACAACATGAGTATTTATACTCACAGTTACTTGGGTATGGGTCTTATGGCTGCACGGAAAGCAATTTTAACTCATGGAATGAATTTGGAAAATCCAAATGCAAAAACGCCAATAGAAATACGATCTGAATGTGTTAATCCTATCGTATCTACTGAATGGAGTTATGGAGGTCTCAATTACCTTGTTAAAGGACCTGTCAATGGAACACATAAGCTTGTAAAAACACAAAATTTTGCTGGTGGTGAAGTAGACAGGCCAATTGTTAACTTTTCAGAATGTTTAAAAATCATTGAAAAGTATGTTGGTAAAATTAAAGTTAAGCCAGAGGGCTTAAAGGACCACGAAATTTACGCATTTTCTTACTATTTCGACCGTGCCACTGAGGTAATTTATAAATACTACACGATAGAAATTCATTTCATAATCAATATTTATATTGATTGAATAAATTAAAAAATTAACTGTTATATAATATGTACATTAAAGTTAATTAAATTTACATTTATGACAAGGATTTTAGTTGCTATTATATTAGTAGTAAGATTTATCATAAAAATATAATTCCTGTTTATTAATGTTATAGGTTGGCCTTGTTGACCCTTTTTCTGGTGGAATTATTCAAGTGAGTGCGTTCTTGAAACAAGCAATGGATGCCTGTGATTACCCAAATACTGACCAACCTTTTATTTGCCTTGATCTTACATATATTTATGTTCTTCTGCGCGATGCATTTGGACTGGAACCTACCACAAAACTTTTCGTAAGAATCTATACTATATTACATATTTCTATTTGATATTTATATTCTTCTTTTTTAATAATCTGCACAAGAATTGGTTTAAAGTATTTAAAATTTTATGAAAGTCTCAAAAGTAAATAGGTAATTTTGTAAGAAAACATAATGAATGATAATGAATTGTTTGCTTTCTGTTTTTCACGTATTTTCATTTCTATTTACTGTAGTTTAATGTGTACTTCTGTTTTGATAAGTTGCTTAAAGAATACGTCATTATCTTAAATTTCTTATTATGTATTTCTTAGAAAGTAATGCTTTATATTTTTTGAACAGCTTTACAAAAAGATCAATGGGCACGAATTGAGTTGGGCCCTTGGCGCTGCCTTTAACATTATCCAAAATGGCCTTTAACACAATTGAACCGTAGCATAATGAATATTTAGTATAAAGTGTACTGTTTTTTATTTTTACGTAGATTTATACCTTTATTTTTATAGACACAACTAGAATTTTCAAGCTGTAATGAAATCATTTGATATGACTAGGAAGCATAAATTTATTAATACGTTCGTTGTTCTTGCTATGCGCTTACTTTTTTATATTTAGATATGGTGTTCGAGAACTGATAGTTCTTTATGAAAAGTGATAGGGCTTAGAGTTTCTTCATAAGTCTTGAAGAAGATAAATAAAATATGCACAAAGAATTTAGCAGCGTAATTGTATCTCTCTGTCGAAACTAAGTGTATTGAACATACTGCGCTGGACGCTTGTACTTTTTAGCACAGAGGGTAGTATATTCTCTAAGGATTCTAACTAGGAATTCTTGCAATTGATATACAGTATTGCTCGCGTAGTGTCCTTTACTATCTCCATAAGTTTTTGAAACTGGGTTCATGAAGTACTTTTCGAGAATCCCATATCTAAGATAAATAAAATTCTCAGAAAGAGATCCTAATCTTCAAACATGTTTGTTTTCACAAACTACCGAATCTAGTTCACTAGTTTCTCTTTCGCTCACTGGAATTCTCGAAACATCTACCTGGCCTGACCTGATAAGTATCTTAACATGATTCCCAAGTATGAACGTTTAAACAGGCAGTACTGTATTTTAATTCATTACGCATATGTACTATCAGTTCTGAAATGCTCTATATATTTTAACTCAGTGATGTGATTTTAGTACAAGCACAATGTTATATTTGGAAATCTCGTTAAAAACGGCGAACGTGTTAATTGATTCAGATTTGATATTGTAATTGTTCTAATTACGTGACATATTTCAATTTCTACATATATACACTACCGTTTACAAGTGTGTGTTCATCTGTGTATGCATACAAAAAAATTAATTGTCTGTTAATGTTGATTTTGTATTTGCTGGAACAGTGGGTGGCTAAATACTTTTGAGCAGTAGAAAGTGTAAAATGTGTTGAACGTGTACACTTACTAGTAAATTTATATATATACTAAAATATTTAATCGAGTGGAGCAGCTTTTATTATTTAGAAATAAATTTATTAACAAATTTTCTTTAGGTAATAATGCAAAATTCAGTAATGTATGTAAGGAAACATCAAGTCTTCTTCTATTTTTGTCCTATCACCCACCGTTCAGTAGTTTTATCAAATAACACTTATTGTGGCACACTGTATAATAATAGTTTAAATGTAAACGATGACTGATAAAAAAAGTAATCTGGTATTACTACCAGTGGCGTAACTAGGGATCACTGGGCCCTTGTGCAGAAATCTTCTGGGCGCCTTACCTCATTATTTCCTACAAATGTGTACTTAAGCACATTATTTACGTTAGGGTCGCTATACAAATGAAATGTAGGTTCAAATAAAGAATTATTATTAAATTATTAATTAATAAAGAAGCCACCAAGGTACAGAGAAAGAAATAAAGCAAAAAACGCACATTTATTTCTTATTTGAAAAGCATTTATATTACGAATGTGAAAAATATTTTATGAGAATATAAAAACACATAACATATACAAATTTATTTATTTCTATTCTATCTAAACTGTCGTTTTATACGTAATGTATTGGCCTCCAAGGTGA
This sequence comes from Calliopsis andreniformis, assembly GCF_051401765.1. Classification (NCBI taxonomy): domain Eukaryota; kingdom Metazoa; phylum Arthropoda; class Insecta; order Hymenoptera; family Andrenidae; genus Calliopsis; species Calliopsis andreniformis. Next base: position 5,301,398 of record NC_135067.1, on the reverse strand, counting down.
CATTGCAATATAATAAATTGTACATGGCGTGTTAGCCTCCAAAGTGACATTGCAATATAACTTTTTGGTATTTGTTTTTCATAGGGGTACTGTATAAAATTCTTTCATATATTTCTCAAACAATTTAAAGATGTATTAAAAATGGAATAAAAAGTTATTTACTATCTAAAATGTGATTTTCAGAATTCAATAAATACTGGTAGGCAAATAATAGAAAAAATCCAAAAGATGTAATAATATATAGTTTATGAATGTAGAATATATGGATCAGTGGCGGCCCCGCTGGCTTGGACCCTTGTGCAATTGTTAACACAATTGCCACCCTATATTTATGCCACTGATTACTATATTTCCTCTAATTAATAATAAGTCTTTTGTTTAAAATGTATTAATGTAAATAATGGTATTTACATAAATTTACTAGTAGTAGTATTCATAAATACTGTCCATGTTTTTAAAGTAGCCTATGTAATAAAATATGTATGAGCATACAGTGAGTTTAAAAATATGACTATACTATCACAAATATCCATATAAAGGAGAAAATTCTCCTTCTTAAACTTCATAATACCGTGTAACGATGTTATAGTGATCATTTATGACCAAACACTATAAAAATATAATAATATAGAAATGAATTCTTCCTAAGGAGTAACTGTGACAACTAAGTTTTTTTTATTTAATGTCAATCTATAATTATTGACATAATAATGAATAAATTAAGTCATTATTTTTGTTATTGCTGTAATACTGATGAATTTCCCATATAAATGTAAAACTGTAACCGTATTTAAAAACGGACATTCCTTCTCGCACATTTGTGATAGTATGGTGCTGTATTATTTAATTGTACAACAGCTGTATACATTTATAAATGTATACAAAAGCACAATTTACAATTATATGAAATGAAATAAACCATATCTGTTTTATATAGAAGAATTATATAGTAGAAGCAAAGAAGGAAAATGACATGATTAAATGATTTAGTGTGGAACGTTTTTATTGCTTTTTTAAAAATCCAGCGATACGTTCGTAATACCTACCTGGCATTTGTTAAATAGAAACATACAACATTTTGGAAACATACTTCGTTAATCTAAGTTTTTATAAACATATTAAATGTTTACAAAGTTGAGTTTGATTGTAAATCTCATCAAGATAATATTGTCGATTTTTTATACACTGATCAGTTTACGGGATCGATTGTTATAATTATGTACAAAATGAAAATGCATTGTTAATAAGTATGTAAGAATAAAAACTTTAAAATTTAGATCTTTTTGACTCATAAATGATATTAATTACTTATGAGTTTTAAATCCTACTTTCTATTTTTTTTTAATTTGAGTTATACTTTAGTATCTTACAAGTTGTAAGACATTTACATTTCGCATGATATTTATTTATTGAATTTTTATAAATACGATAAGAATGTAATTGAGTATACAAAACTTATCAGAATATCATTTAAAAGTATAAAAAGTACAAAACTATCGCTTAGAGGCTTTCCGCTAGCATTATCATAGACTAAATAATTAGTTAAATATTTTTAAAAATACTAAAGAAAAGATCATATGTAAAAATTTGGTTTATCGTCAAAATATTATAACGTGCACTTAATTTTTAATATAAACCGATTTTTATTTTTTTTCTCACCTGTTTTTGTCGTATTTTAAGTTTTAATATTTAGAAATGTATTTGGAGCATTTGGACTATCTATGAATGTTATTCTTCCACATGTTTCGAATATCTATGGAATGTATTTACATACTTAATGTTTTTACAAACTGAAACTAAAACTCCAACTTTAACACATGTAAAATTTACAGTTTGGAAATGTCTTTCCAGTTATTTAAACCTGTTCCTATCAGTTGCAAACTCGTGAAATCAAACACTGCATGAAAGATCCAGAATTAATTAACAGTAACTCATTAAAATTATTATATTGCTGGTATCATCAAAAAGCGATATTTCATATAGATCATTATTTTAGTGTGTCTACTTTATACCTATATAGTTACAGTTAACCCCTCCTAATACCGCGATGAATTCGTATGGCGTTATAAGAAACTCAAAATTAGTGTAAATGAAAATAATTTGTACCATGTTATATGAAAAAAAGAAGAATTCCTTATTAATTTCAACCGTAAAAGTGTACATATTATAGAAACATCGCGTTTTAAGTCTACTGTTCGTCGCAATTTTTGCTACGTGTTATATGGAAACCGCGTTATAAGAGTACCACGTTATAGGAGAGTTTACTGTACTGTAATTCGTATCATTTTATTATAATTAAAACATACTGTAGCAGTATAAAAAAATGAGTATGAGATTAAATACGTTAGTTCTAAAAGAGAGTATCATATACATTTCATTTAGTAATTATATAAAATATTTATACGTGTATATAATTATACGTATAATTATCTAAAAATATTTTAATTGACAACAAATCGCCAAGTTTTTAAAAAATGACTCAATTCAAGCAAGTGTGTCTGAGAAAAAAGAACAAGTGTTTATAAATAGTAAGCTCATAAGTTCAGAAGGTAATTATTTATTAGTCATAAGTCATAAGACTATACAAAAATTAATTTCATGGTATATATGTATGTACATATAAAAAGATATCTTGCACACAAAATTATGTTGCATTTTTATAAGTCACTAAATTTGACCAATGAGAGGTCTGGAAGAAGCGCGCGCTTTTAACCCTCATCTAGCGAAGGTCGCGCCGAGTCATTTTTGACCCTGTGTTGACTTTGTGAAGTAGCAGTTTCGAACAGTGGCTTTCCGAGGGTTAATCGTAGATTCTTTCACCAGTGAAGTGATATGTATATTTTCTGGTCCAGTGCATTTGCATAAGTGTGTCATACTCCGTTCATTACAGTGTTTGCTGTACGCTGCTTATCGTAACAAGCGGGATTAAGCGCATAATGCAAGGTAATTTACTTACGTATACAGTGTGATTTTAATTGAGGAGACAAGTGGTAACGGTGTGCTGAGCAACATTCCACGCGTCAGAAAATCTTAAAGAATTCAGTTCTTATCGAACATGTGTACGACGTTAATTTATTGCGTAATGTTAGTAACAATAATAAAAAGAAGTATCGCTAGCGGCAAAATCGATAAGAACGACTCGGTACGAGAGAGTGGTAGGTTGGATGCAACATGTATACACGAGTAGTGAAACAAGGAAGAAGAGGATCTAATCGAGTGAAAGCTAAGGTCAAAAGGCCAATAAACGTTCCCGAACAGGCCGATAAGCAGTATAATAGCAAAATACCAATTGCGTCTCTCTACTTTCCTTTTTCCTACTCAGCATCTATGTCCGTGTAATAATGATCGGCTGGGACATCGATCAGCCGAATCGAATTGATTCATTAATAATTCAAGTGAAATTTTACTGTTAGGTAGTTTTTTCTTTTTTTTAAATGGATTTGTGTACTTTGAACTCGATGTTAGTTTTTCTGCTTACCTTTTTAAGTGTTGCTTATCAAAAAAAGATTATGTTCGCAATTAACGTTATTGAACGTTTTTTAAACATAAAGTTTAATTCATATAAGAGAAACTTGAATATAAAATAGGATAAAGCTTACAATTAAATCTGATAGCTGACAAGTGCATTTCACAAATGCATTCACTAATTAATGTTCATTATGCTCTAAACATTGTTATTAATTAGTACGGATTTTTAATGAACAGAATGATTCTTTGATTTTAATGGCACGATTTCCACGACAGACAGTCATTATCATTGTCATAATTAGTATTATGTTCCATATATTAAGTTTGAGCTACGTAAAAGTCCTATTGGGGAAAGTATTGTACATATTCGCCTATGATATTCTTCAATAATCTAGTTCCCTTCTAATAATTCGGAAAGTATGATAAAATATTATAAAACGATATTTTTACTTTTTGAACCTATAGCATTGCTCCGAAATTCGTCGTGATCGAACTATGTAGCTAACGTAAATATGATAATATGATAATGTCATAAGTGCACAACATGACAGTATGGATAGTAGGATTGTATGATTCTACAATACTATGATATCATCATACACTAACTCTATTATATTACATAAAACTTACAGATACTATAATAACCAATATGATAAAATACTTTGATATTGTGATACTATGATATTGACATACTGCGATATTACGATTCTTTGATACTGTGATACCACTATATGCTATAGCATTACTATCATACTAAGAGGCTGTTAGATTGGGACACTATGTTAGTAATAATAATAAATATTGTATTGTATAATAAGTAATACTATGGTGTTGTCATACTACATTGTCATTATACTATTCTGAGAAGGAATATGTACTATCATATTAGTATTATAATATGATATTATCGTAGTATCATAAGGATATCACATGTTGGAATGCACATTCTATTGTAGGAAAGAATGCGCGTAATGTGATATTGTCATGTTATACTGCTGTTCTATGAATGATAATATGATACTATGATGCTATCATATCCTACTATTACAGTTCCATGATACTTCGATAATATGATAGTTTGATAGGACAGTGTGTTAGTATGATATCATGGGTGTATAATAGTGTAGTATGATTGTATAATAGTATGGTAACTGAATAGTAACATAACAAACAATGTATAATAGTATGATTGTCTATAACAGTACATATTGGTATGTTACTATAGTCATTTGATGATGTACAATATTGTTACTCTAGTAATATGATGACATATGAATATTATAATACCTTTTGAAATGAATATTAAAGTTAAGAGAGCGTAATATAAAAAAAGCTGCAGTGAATTTCAGAAATTAAATTACATAACAAGTAAAACTAAAACAATGAAAATGAGCAACTTTAAGAAAGAGGTTCTTTGATATCTAGGACAATCCTACGGTAGAATAATTGAGATCTAATCTAAAAATAACCGCCAACTCATCTATTGTCAACTCAGGAAACTACTGAAAAGTAGTACACCGTACAGTTTGGCGAACGAAGCCGTATTATCGAAGTGCAAAAAAAGCAACTGGGAATCATACCCACGTCTTTTTTATTGAAAAATTATTTGAAATCAAGTCTTTTTCTGTTCCATCACTTTTTAAAAGAATCAATCTTTTTCTTCTCCATTTTTATTTACTTCACCAAAATTCGAATTGGTCTAATACTCAACCAAGAAACGGTATTCCAACTCTGTTTTCCGCATCTCTTGAAATGTCGCGAAATTACGAGGTTGACGAAGAAAATTCTAGACACTAAAAGTCGCCTGCAGCTACTACACATTCTGTGACCTCGTCTTGCGTTCATTCTCGTTTTGAAATACGCACAGACGAGTTATGTGAGCAACGACCGCGCAATATTTCAATTTAACGCTTACTGAATCTAGCTTAACCAAATACAGAAAAATGGGAAGACATAATAAATTCTTAAGCACCACTCTCACGTAATCTTCAAATTCCTTTGTCATCGAAAAAAATTAGAAAGTGCTAATAAATACATAATTGTACTGGTAATGATGAAAGTGGTCTAAGCAATAAATTTAAGAAAATTGAATTTAACACTTATATAATAATATCAAATAAGTAATAGATTCAATTTTTTTAGATTTGAACTGCTCATGTGTCACTCCGATCAAGTCCACTTTTTGTAAAAATTTTATTTTTACCACTGAAGCTCATGACTAAGTCAACTTTTTAAAAATTGCAAAATTTACCTGCATAATTAGATATACTTACTGTCATAAATTAATAAAACTATTTATGGTTGGTAATTAAGTAACATTTCTGAAGTCATTTTGACAAATTTTAAGTTCAATATCTCCAGCACAAAATCAATTATCTCCTAAACAATTGACTGTAGTAGACTATTTTGGTTGTCTACCTTAAGCTAAATTTTAAAATACATTAGTTATCTCACCTTCATTTTTCTCCACTTTTTATATTATGGACTTGATCAGTGTGGCATCTGAGTCGTTCATTTATAACACAGATCTTTTCCATAATTATCAGCATAAGTAGAAGACTACTCTACCCTATTAAGCATCTGGTAAAGCAGCCAAACAAAGATAGCCCCCGAAGAAAGACGAACTCCAGTACTAACCTCTGAATTCCTAACAAATAAACAAAAAAAAAAAGGAAGAAGAAAACAAGGAAAAGGAAGACATGGACCGAAGACGCAGCAGGAAGCGCGTCTGGTCAGGCGAGTGGCGATGAATTAACGAAATCGACGACAAAGGGGGAGGAGGTGGACGTATGACTCCTTCGGCAAATATGAATCGAGGGGAAAGCGGAATGCGTTAGAGTCGAGAAAGGAAGAAGGAGGAAACGAAAGCGAGCTCTCTCTCACGTTCTTACGTAGCTGAGAAGATGCTCTCGTAAGAAATCTTACCTGAGAAACCCTGGAAAACTAACGGGAGAGAGGGATGGTGGAGGAAGGGGGGGTATAGCAGAGAACGGTCGTCTGCCAAGAGGCAACTTTCACGCGGCCTCCACGTGAGAAGCCCCTTTTCGGCTTCCTGCAACTACGCGAGATCAGAAGTATCAGTGAAAAGAGACGACGGGGCGACGCGCTCTTCGAAAGGTCATTCCTCGACCTCCTTCGAAAAATCGGAACGAATTTCAATCTCCTTTCCTCGTCCCACGCGCCTCCCCCTCGTTCTGCTCAGGTTCAGTCACCCCGTCGCTGATTAACGAGATCAACGCTTTACCCTTGATTCTTCTTCTCGTTTGGCTGCACTTGTGCCTTCGGCATTGCTGCCGTGAACATCTCTCGGTGTTCGTTTCGTAATTGCGTTAAAACACCGTTTATTGGATCTAATTGGGGGGCAAATCCAAGACGATGAACGATACTTCGGGTAATTGATTTAACACTTGCAAAGCTATCTGTAAAAAGACTCCTTTTGCATACTAATCTTTCTATGCTAATATTTACGTAAAAATGTTTAATTACTTTTTCGTTTTTGAATAATTAACTGGGATACACGTTGTAATATTCTGAAACACACTATTCTTTTCACCTTTTAAATTAAAAATACTTATTAGAAAAGAATCGAGTAACGAAACTTTAATTTCTTGGTCTAACCTGCCGATGGCTCTGAGAGTATTTTTAATCAACTATGTTGGTCAAATGGGAGTTCGTTACTGAGTGATGGATATAAAACTGGTATGATACTGTGTAAGTTATAGTAATAATTTTTAGTACTATTTCGATTTATTTAAAACAGTTAAATTTTAATAATATGGTTACCATACGAAAATAGGATATTCAATTGACTAGTGTTGAGCTACAATTTACTAGTATCATTGCAATTGGCAGACAAATTTTTACACAAATCTCGTTTATTATTTGCAGTTACGAAAAAATCATGCGGACAGTTTTATTGAAATAAATATATTCGCTTTGTAATACTTTCGGTATAACCTCATTCCAATTTTGGTAACGTTCTTCAATATAATTTTCCTATTTCAAACATAAAAAGTAGGTGAGAAGCAGTTTCTTTTCGATTCTGCCACATGTCATGGTCTTAAAGTGTGTCAACTTTTATTAATTATTTCTCTATAACTACATGGTAAATCGATGTCATTTTGCGCAAGGGTTTCTTTTTATCCAAATTAATGATCCTGAAAATTTGGACGAAGTTTTGCACTTTTGCGTTTAGCTAAGAACTACTTTAAGAAAATTGAATCAGTGAAATCAATATTTGTTTAGTGAATCTTTTAAATGCCTTATCTGTATAGTTTAGGATTTTATACGATGTTTGAATTAAATTAGTATTTGGAAAAGTGATTTTTAAGTAGGCTAGAACTAAAAACAGTGGAAGCTGGTGAAATTGTCACACCTGAAGAAGTATCTCGATTTAAAGCTAAAGCACTATTTTGATAGCTACAATGGTGGGTAAAAGAAAGTTTAAAATTTATCTGTGAATACATAATTATTAACAACTTCTATAATAGATATTTTACTTTATATTGAAAGGATTTATTCAATACTGGGTATTCCATATTCTGTACAACATGAATACTCCATAATCTTGTTTTTTAAAATTACTGTGTTTCTTCATTTGCCTTGCCTTTTAAACTTTCTTTTGTTCGTCACTGTAGTTTTATCTTCGGCGAATTATTATTAGATCATTGTTGAAGTCTCAATCGATATTCTAGTGTACTCTTATAGCTGTTACACCCATTATGTGTAACCATAAGCATAACAGAAGTTGTCAATAATCGACATCCGGTTAATTGAGGTTCTAGTGTATACCTAGTAAAACATTAATTATCTGAATTAATTCTAGGACAAAAATTCATTCCAATATAGGATATTTCGAATAACTACTTTAGGAAAATAGAAAATGTTTCAAAAACATAGTTCCTTGAAAGGCAGACTTTATACTCTGCTGCTAGACAACTTGACTATCTGTACGATGGTTTTTAAATTTCTATAATTTTACTAATATTTAAAATTATTTAAAAATTCTTTCAACAAAGTGTTTTTAGAACCTTCAAACCAATAGAAAATAAAAAAGAATTGATTTTTTAGATTCATCTCAAGTAAATACCTTTTTAAAACTGGTATCCATTTCTTACGTATTCCCGTGTTGTATCATCGATTACGTATCATTCGTAATCAGTGAAACGATACAGTGCAACAGTAATATGCTTTTTCACATATTATTACTCTGTGTCAGCATTGAAACAAAGGACACGATTTGTCGTTCCTAATATTGTATTCTTGTTGGAAATATTTTATTTAAATTGTATACATTTATAACATTCTATTTAGAAATAGTATGTAATCTAATGGATCAATCTCTGCAATATGTAGGGCCATTTTACATTCAGACCCATGATATGTTGAAGAAAAAATAAAGAAAAGAAGTCACTAGGTCAAAAGTTGATATAATTAAGATGGTGCACAATGCACAATAATTTTAGCTCAGAATCAGACAAATGCTGCATCATTTCGTTCATGTAGTGGCGAAAAATCTGCAAATTGAGTTCAACTAACTAAGTCACTTAGCTTTGTATCTAATTTTAATCCGCGATGATGCAATGCTTGATCGTTCATAATGATACGAGACAGTGATACGATATGAAAACACGCAGCAAGTGGATACCGACCTTTACGGATCAGACTGACTTGGATGAAACATGACGTTCATTTATTAACAAGAGTTTGATTACCTGAAGTAATTTGAGAAATAGAAATAACAAGTAAGGTTGTATTTATCATTTAACGAGAAGAAACATTTGTTATAATAAAGACCTACATTTATTTGGTTTTAGTGACCTCGAATGATACTAGACATGAAAACTTTGAGTCAGTGTAAACATAGTCCTCAAATTTTATATGAAACTTATTTAGGTTATTAATATTACTCAATAGTAAAAAAGAATTTCTTTCACAGCTTGAAAAAATTCGGTCAAAATTAATTTTACAAATAAGGTACATAAACCATCTCCAACAGATCGCGAGAATACTATCACTGTCAGTCTTTAGCAAATAAAAATCTTTTGGTACAGATTTCTTCTACTTCGTAGAATTTAGAAAGTTGCTTATTAAGAAACGTTGATAAGTAATACGACTTATTCGAAATTGCTGAAAAATTCACGTGACTTAATTCGACCAATACTTAAGATGTTTAACGATGAAACAATGTACCTTTTACCTAAGAACGATGGTATTGAGAAAAACAATTTTCTAATTATCACAATGTTATTCATTGACAATGTATATCAAAACGTATTTTTATATGTACCATACTACTTCATACAATTTTATAATATTTTTATTTTTATATTTTAATGGTCTGTTAAGGAAAAGAAGTTCATACTTTCAGGAAAGATGACAATCCATTACACAGTTTAGTTAAAAGAACTAAAAGTGCCTCCATAGATTTCTTCGCTAAATACAGTAAATGGCAAAGAATAATAATAGGTTTTGAAAGTAACAGAGATATTTTCATTAATCAGTATCATTCATTAATCATTAATATTCACATTACAAATGCATTCTTGCTATATTTTTCCATTTATGACACAATACACACATTATACAACACATCAAATAAATCAGAAAGTCATCATAAACAAGACTTAATAAATTTGAGTACATCTCAACACGACATTAAAATGAGCATGGAAAGTGTACCCGACAATAAATGACCGAATAAAAAATATTTTCGAAATTCGTATTACAACAAATGTCGCTCCCTTGGGGTATAGATAAATTTTCCCTTGGAACTTGCTTTTGTAACTGAGCCCAAAGAGATTACAGTATACAATAATTATACGTTTCGAAGTGTTCAAAGAATTACCATCTCGCATGGGTACACTTTCTCTTTCATAAACAATGTCAGAAGTATTAATTATGTACTTGAGCTGTCCACTCGCGTGGCTCGCGGAAACGAAGCAATGAGCAGTAAAAAGCGAGAAAAACGAGTACAGCATGAGACGCTTACCAATGAATCGACAATGCTTCGACATGGAATATGGGAAGTTGAACGGCGTGCAGATGCGAACGATAGCCGCGGAAAAGATCGATCGTCCGTGTAAGAGGAAGGCGTCGATTTCCGCGTCTTCTTCGGGAAAGGCGTCGTGATGCAAACCAAGAGGAACTTTCACTATTCTTAAACAGCCACTAATCAAGATGAAGACGACTACCAGATAGTGTCCTCTTCCCTCCCATCGCGCTGTGTCACTGAGACCCCTCTCTCGTACAACGTCCTCGAGATATCGAGTTCTTTCAGTGAACCTTCACGATTCAGGGATGATCAAGTGCAATCAAAAGTGACAAAACCATGGCACGCTTTATAATCTCAATATTTTAATATTAGAACTGCTGAGATTAAAGTACACTGTAGGCTGTAAATAGATTGGGCACTTAATAAACGTACAGTAATTTAATTTTAGTGATTTAGTAAGATAATTTAATTTTTTTTAATAATATTTAATCGATACTTACATTTGTAAAGTAAACAAGTTGAACAGTAAAAATTATTGAGTTGAAAAGTTATCAGTTATAGATTAGTAATAAAATTAATTGCGTGACTTCTCGTCATATTATTGCTGAAACTAATCGCGATAATTTTACGAGATTTTTACTTGCCTTTGCACTAAGTAGCTCCTTTCAAGTGTTAAGTTTCTCTTTTTATATATCTTTTCAGTTTAGACAAATTGATTTATACATACATAAATATTAATAGTATTGTATAATGATACTTCAGTATACATACTATTTACAGAATGTTTCAAAAGTACATGTCAGTACTTCAAGAGTTTATATGAACGTATGTCCTACTCACCTTATTTTCCGAGTTATGGATAAGAAATCATCATAAAAATAAAAAATCATGAAATCACTGTAAGTTCTTTAATTTGGGATTTAATTCTGTGGAAATTGATATATTCTATGTATGTAACCAAATATCCGGATACTAGTCAGTAGTATATACCTACTTTTAATAGTCTACCAAGTTTTTGAAAAGTACACAAAACTCAGAAATAAGTTTTACCAACTTGTTGATCATATAATTTATGTAGAGTAATACTAATTTTTTAAATGTTTGTTGCTCTGTTATTTTTGAAGTTGGAATTCTACCACCTATAGGAAATTGCTTATAAAATCCTCGTATCTTTATAACGAATTTCTTTAGCAAGTTTATCTGATGGGATTCCCAGTATAGCTACAGAGTTGCGTAATTATTTTTATTTTCTAGACAGTGAATCGAGAAAGTATTCGAACTCCCTCACTCTCTTAACTTCAAACGATTAACATGTTTGGTACCACGTGTGTCATCCATCGGTGACCCGCGACATTTGTCGGAAGTAAAACTTTCATCGGATACACGAACATAGTCTTTAATTCAAATGTGAAACTAAAAGTAGAGAAACCAGAAAGTTATGATTGTGAACAGTTTGACACCACTTTCCGTAGTAAAATCTCTTTAAGTCCATGAATATTTACACACTTAGTGGAACCTGATCAAAACGAGCATATTATGTTTAGTTTTATGAATATCTTAAAAAAATTTTCATCAATGTACGTTATTAATATTTAGAAGTACTGATACTAGTTATATGTTAAAAATTCTATTCCCAATATGATTAGCAGTGAACTTAAAATCATGTAATGGCTATTACAATTATTGGATTTAATCTGATCGAGAAATTGATAATAAAGTGTAAGACAACTGTTCAGATTGAGAAAAACAGCTGTGAATTTATTAACAAGGTCCCTAAAAGAAGATTGAAGACAAACACATTAAAAAAGACAATTGCTAGGTTACCTCAAACGGTGAATACCATCATTACCCAGTGAGGTGGAACGAAGTATATAGTAAATTTAATCCATTTGCTGGTAAAACTTCTCACAGACAACTTGTATTAGTTCTTTTAAACATCAGTTTAAACATTTCTTAATAGATAATATCAATAACACCAATTTAAAAAGTATTGAGTATCTATGTTCTGTGAGCGTATATTACGAAAGTATCAGACATGTTAAGATAAGATGAAAATGTAAAATGATGAAACAGCGTTGGATGTTTCACCTCTGAGATATTAATTGTTAAAAGAACGTCTGAAACACACGTGGATTGTCTGACTAGGCTTATTCAACTGTCTCACTCTATTATCATCGCGTCGCTGCACCTGGCCTGGCTAATGCATACAGGAAGTAGAATAAGCCTCCAGGTAAGACACATCTCAGACGCATTTCAAGTGTACCTTCAACATTTAATAACTCGAAAATGAAGCTTCCAATCAAGTTTTATTATGTTTGATTTTTGTCCTATTTTGTTTTGTAGGATCACTCTTAAAAATTTAATCTTGAAAAGAAAACTATTAATGTTTATTTTAAATATAAATTAATTTTAAACATAAAATAAATATCGAGCGTCAGTGAAGTGCTTTGGCACTAAAATTTAAAAAAATTACAAGAGTGGAGTTGATCTTTTTGGTTTCGAATATGAAAACGAATTCAAAACTAATATTTTTGTAAGCTGGAATCACTGTCAATATGATAGAAGGTTTAATGAATTTGGCATTCTAGTTAATGCGTTAACAGAGGAGCACTGAAACGTGGTCGATACGAATCTTAGTTAACGCAATAGTAGCTCGCGCGCACACCAACGCAGAACGTTGCTAGAGAGCAAGGGGATTTCCCACAGGGTGGCGTGGGCTATCGCCAAGTCACGAGGTGTTCCCTGGCTTGTATAATGTTTTAGGCATTGCACAATACAGCATTTACGCGCTTTATCTCGCCGCGAGCTGACTTTAACGATACGAAACAATCAGTCCGCCTCAGTTTCTCCTTATTCACAAAACTCATCTAATGGACGACTGAATTGCGGTTGAGCGATTAAAATATTGCGACAAAATGTAATCGTGTCAAGTGGAGAGGTTGATAATTACAGATGAAACTAACGCATGTACACATAATCTTGGACAGTCACGTATTGAACACCTTTTATCCAAATTTTTTAGAAATTCTGTAAAGTTGTTAAGGGTTTTTGTATAAAATTTATATGTTCTAAATTTTCTTTGCATTAAAAATTTATCCTTACAATGAAAGTGTTAGGATGTTAATTGCTAGTAAAACGACTTATTTAGTTCCTCTTAATAGAGCTGCCTTTCTTTCTCTTAAATTAAGGGACGAATTAAATAACTAGCAAGAAAATATGAAATACACATTTTCATATTGCAGTAGAATCTAGATTAATCGGGTCTCAATTATTCACAGTTTTTTCAGTCCATATTGTTTTTATTTAGTGTAATAACAATATATAAGAGTACAATAGAACATTGATTGGGAATTGAATTCTGATTTAATAGTAGTTTATCCAAAGCAATAAATTTCACATGAGGAGAGTGCTACTTGTTTGAGCCTTGCTTTAAACCGCTTAATCGAGGTCCTGTCATATATATATAAAATATTCATATAGAAGCAATATAAATAATAAAATAAATAAATCTCGTATTGTATTTCACTCTTATTTTAATGTGCATTCAAAGGGTTAATTGACTGTACAGAGTCCACTGAAGAGTGAACATAGTATATGTATTAGAGAAACTAGGTTTCAACTTTTAGTTTCCTTAATACCTGGCACCTCATCTGCATGAGCAAATTTTCCTCCTGTTACTCACTTTCAAACGTAATTATCGTTTTCTCTTCTGTACTTCGTCACACGTGTTCTTCAGTGAAGTTAACATAAATTTTAATATAGAAACGAGGTATTTTTTGCAATTTTTCGACGTCCTTTTTCGTCAATTTTTACGTCTAATTTTCTTCCTTGTTAACTGAGTTTATTATTATTTTCCGTATGATACACGGAATGAAAAATAAATTAGCTCCATGCTTATAATTTGAATTAGTCTGAATGCTATCCTAAAGCTGCAATTACTACCGTCGTCGTTGTCATCAGGTAACTACAGGTCACAGGCACAATTGCTGCCATTGATTGCTATCTCGATTGTTACCACTATCATTGCATCACCATAATTATGGGCATGATTGTTGTCATTGCGAGATCATATTCTTTGCTACAGTAAGCAAGTACTACCGTGCAAACACGGGCAGCTCCCGATAAAAGTTAATGATACTAATTAGGTAGTAACAAGATTTAATACTTACAATAAAATATTTAACAAATCTCATTCTTTATTATGTAGCTTGACAGAAACGTATTTGAAAGTAACAAAGTTGAATTTAAATAAGTATGAGATTATACCATAAATAATGTCACTGAAGATCATATCATTTTTCGAAAAATTAATGTTTAAAGTTATACTTAATTGTTGTTATGGATGTTATCATTTTCTTTAATTTTTGACCTAATATATTTTTCAATCACGTTAAAAAGAATATTCTATGTTTTTGGAATGATCTATAATAATATTTTAAAAATATTAAATTGATAAGAACAAGTCCTAAATTTGTAATACCACATATTAGAAAAGTGTGAATTAAATATCAAGTAAAAACTGTTCTGAAAATTGTTCTAAATAAATAAGAATCTTGTAAGTAAAATCGAAATGAAATCAGGTCCGACTCAATTAGTCAAATTTTCGATAGATATTGTTTTAGTTTATGTTTTATAACTGTACTGTATTTTCTTTTTATAATTTCGTTGCTATACTCACTGTGCCTTGAAATGATTTAGAGTGAATGAGTTTCAAATGGCTTAAATTTAAGTAACTTAAGACCAATTTGTCAATATGAATCTGCTATTCTAGTTGACTTGAAATATTCCTTCAAGTTTCAAATCAATTTGGGATAGACATGAAATAATACATTTTGAACGGTTTCAATTTGTATAGTCAGAATTGGTATGAAAACAAGTGAACACAAACGCGATATGTGAAAAATAATTATTAATCCCCTTCGACGCCATTTTGGGGTTTCACTGCGCTAGGTTACTTAACTTCTTTATTGATTTTAATTGAGTTTTTGAATTCAAGTAACAATTTCAAACTAATTCCAGTAACAGTTCCAAATTAATTGATAGATATTTGAATCCAACTAACACTTAAGTAGTCTGAAAAATACTTTGAAGTTACTTGAAACCAAAATATTTTACTATTTTGAAGGCATAATCTCTATGTATAAAATAGAAGGTGTCAGACAGGTGAATGAACAAAAAACGCCATATGGTTTTATGTAAAAATACATAAAAAAAGCTTTATTTCGCCACCGTTTTCTTGCAAAAAATAACGTATAAAAAAACATTTAATCCTAGTCGTCGTCTTTGTCGTCGTATATCTAACAGTCGTTAGAATTCTCATCATCATCATCATGATCGTGGTCATCGTCATCATGATCGTGGTCATCATCGTGGTCATCATCACGGTCATCCTCGTGATCGTGGTCGTTCTCACGTAAGTCGTATATATCGCGCAACTCCGAATCGCGAGCAGGACCCAGGCCGGCGGCAGCGTCATCGTCGCCATCATCGACAGGTACGCGCAACCGGCTGGTCCCTCGATCGTGATCCTGCTCGTCACCACGGTCGTCCACGTGGGATCACAGTGAGTAGATGCGTCCGAAAGGATCGCCGTTGAGCCGTGGCCGAAGCCGTGAATACGTGTGCGTCGCGGAGCGTGGAATTGGGGCCGATTTCGGGTGGAGGAGGATCTGTGGGGTTTCAACGGGCAGTGTCTGTGACTAGTAAGGCCCCGATCCGCTGGGTGCCCCGTAGCTCGTGCTGGGTCCGCTGGGACCACTTCCGCCACCGCCGTGTCCGTCGAGCCCTCCACCGACACCACCGCCGTGTCCACCACCGAGTCCTCCGCCGAGTCCTCCGCCGAGTCCTCCGCCGAGTCCACCACCGATTCCTCCGCCGATACCTCCGCCGATTCCTCCGCCGATTCCTCCGCCGATTCCTCCGCCGATTCCTCCGCCAATTCCTCCGCCGCCGCCACCAGACGTGACTTCCTTCTGTAATTTGTTTCACATATTTAGTCTTTAGTCTTGCTCGAAGCGTTTGGTTCAAGATGGAGATAAGCTACTTTGGGGTTATGTTGAGAGAAATGGCTTTAGAAGTTTTTATGAAATCCTGAAATTGGGTAGATATTTGCTAAGTTGATGCTACAAGGTAAATGTTCCGATATTTGGATGTTTACGAGACTATACTGCGCAAGTATGTAGAAAAACAGTAACTAGAGAAAATGTGAAACTAGGTTTTTTATATCTTTGGATAGTTTTGAACATTTTGTGTTTTGTTTTAGTGCAAAATAGTAATAATATATTTTTAGGAGATACTGCTTTTCTTTATAGTTGGACAGTATATGTCCCAGTAAGTGGACGACATAAAAATGTATATCTCTATATGAATTACGTCCCAGTGTCTGAATGTATTATTTTATGACACTGTTTTTTTATTAGTTATATTAGAATTTAAATTTAAAATGAAATAAAATTCGTGTTAATAATGGGACATTTACCTTATGATGCATTTTTATAAAGTCTTTGTGAAGTGAAAATTTCTTAGTTACGTGCCGTGTTGAATTGTATGTGGCTCAAAATATTGTTGACTCAAAGTAAATATAAATATATAAATTGGGCAAACAAGAATTTTGAAACACAATGTCGTTAATTTTCGTTATTTTTTAACGATTTTTGTTAGGTGGTTTGCGATTATCTTGAGATATGTTTCTATGTAGATATCCCAATTTTTATTAAAATTTGAGTATATTATTATTCTTGTTAACCCAAGTACTTACTTCATTTAACATATTCACCGCCATGGTCACCGGTGACCAACACTTTAATCTGACAAAGTCTTTCAGCGACACTTGTTATAAACAAACTTTAACAATTTCTAAGTTTTAGGCAATCTTAGTATAATCACTGTTTTACGTAAAATGGCAACTGTATTATTGAATTATGAAATATTTTTGCTTTTAAGGATACGCATTTGATATAAACCTTAAAATATTCTAGAATTCACGTCAGAGCCGCCTTTACAATATTGTGCAGCTCCACATTTCAGTGTTTTATCTTTTAGCTGTTTATTTCTCAGCCAATTTCTGTGTTTAACGCATAGCCATTTGCCTCGATTTAAATACAAAAAAAGTACAATTTAAACATTTGAGTTGAAAAATCTTTCGTAAAAAAATTCATGCATTTCTCCAAGAAGCAATAGTAAAAAAACAAGACTTCACTATTATACGAGAAGACTGAAAATTTGTTGTAAACAAGAAACGGATAATAATAAGACAACAACAGACACCTATTCTATTTTTCTACTCATAAGACAAGTATACTTCCACCAAACAGCTATTCTTCTATATAGGTACAATTGCATAATAGAAATCCTTACCATAAATATAGAAGAATAGAATAGTGTAAGTGCAAAGAGAGCGAGTTCAAACAAAAGATCCACGCACCTGTGTCTTGTATTTGATGAAGTAAACTTCCGGCTTGCTGGGTTGCGTGGGTGCAATAGTCGGCAGACTGACTTCAGGCGCCTCTTCCGGTTTCTTAACCAGCACGTAGATCAACGTCTTCTGTTCGTCTTGCTGAGGAAGAGCAGGAAGAACAGGGGCGGTAGGCGTAGGTGGAGTGGGCGCCTTGATGAAGATGATCTTGTAGTGCTTCTGTGGTGGTGGTGGTGGCGCAATGGGTCTGGCGGGCCTGTCTTCAGGGGCCTCTGGGGGTGGCACGTGGACGTAGATGTGTTTCTGGATCAGAGATCCACCGCCACCGGCGCCAAAGCCTCCTCCGAAGCCGCCACCAGCGCCTCCTCCGAAGCCACCACCAGCGCCTCCTCCGAAGCCACCACCAGCGCCTCCACCGAAACCACCGCCAAATCCACCACCAAGTCCTCCGCCAAGTCCTCCACCGAGTCCTCCGCCGAGTCCTCCACCGAGACCTCCGCCATGTCCTCCACCGAGGCCTCCACCGAGTCCTCCGCCGAGTCCTCCACCACCTCCTAATCCGGTACCCGGAGCTCCATAGCCAGAGCTCGGCTGGCTGTACGAGTAACCAGCTTCAGGCCGCGCCATCGCCGATGCGGCGAGCACCACGATCTTTAAAACAGAAGATAGGGATGTTAGGTTTTTATGATTGAGGATTGATGATTGGATTATAGGGAGTAATTGAGGGGGTCATAAGAAAAGTGAACCATGTTGATTTTCGACTTTTTTGAGAGAACAAGAGATGATTTACTGTCTAGGACCCAGTTGCTGATCAGGACCCGATTCTTGACGAGTTTAGTATTTTAGTACATACATAAAATTTATATTGATAAAAATTTCTTCAAAAATATTAGTAAATAATTGTTACCTAGTTTGATATTTATTCGTGAAATTTAGTAGCTAAACTAAATTATGATTTCATTATTATTTTCGCATAGGCTTCCTACTCAAAAATAAACACGAACTATGTCCCTGACGGTAGTACTTTCAACTTAATTTTCATTGTATTACATATCATATAAGTATTTCAAAAGTGATACAATTCAGGAGGCACGTTATTCAGGGAAACCAAGAAAGTTGAATTTTGTGAGCTTACAAGAAAATTAAGCAAATAATGTTGGTAGAAAGAAATGGATTATCCAAGAATTTGAAGGAAAGTTATCGTATCTGAATTCTTCGGCTGAAGATTACTTACTCGTTATTTATAGTAAATGTGTTTTAAATATACTCTACAATTTTGAAGTTTTGTTGGTAAAATTTTTAACGATGAATAAATGTATGTTATTAAACTTCATTCTTTTTTCATTTTGTGAGTAACATCACTTTTGAAATACATATATGCATGTATTATTTTGGATAAAACAAAGGAATTACATAACTGACTTCTTTGCTATTCAGTGACAGTATCCTTTAGTTTACTTTTGTAAATATCAGAATAAGTGGTTCGTGAAATAATTTATGAGTATAATGCAATACATTACGTTACATTTTTAATGTAATTATGCAACAGGAATCCGAGTATTATTACATTGTCTTTTTTTTATAAACATTCAGTAATAATGTGATACTTGCCACTGTAATAATAAAATTGTTTTACCGCGTTTCTTTTAAGAGAAAGTAAATCTTGTAACCTTTTACTATCTTGATAACATTTACTCTACCATTGATACGTAATCGATAAAATCAATATTATCCTTAACATTGAGCCAAGCAAAAATAAAATATATTGAAAAGGAAGAAAAAGGAATTCTGTTTAAAGGATGCAAAAAAGAAATGTTCAGAGATTGTGTTAACGCCTTCAAGTATTAAGAATGAATAATTGAAACGAAGGAAGATTACGTGGGATTTGAAAGTTCCCGCGATTTCGTTAATCTCTCGTAATCATGGATCTTGATACGGTCATCGAGTGCATTGACATCGAGTTACAGTTGCATCTGCTGCCGTCTTCTAGGTCGTCATCATCCCCACCCCCTACTTTCTCCCGTGCCATCTTCCTTTCTATTCTCTCCACAAATTCTCATTTCCCTTTTCTCTCCTTCCCTCATTTCTTCGTGTCTCGCGAGTGGACGCGGAGTACTTTCACGAGACGATTACTCACGGTTCACTGTGCGACTTTTTTTCTTTTGGAGTCTCACTTCATGGATCATTAATCACGTTAGGAGTCACATCACGATGTTCGAAAAAAGAAAACAATTTATGTTGTTTTGATCGAAGTGCTCCCAAATTTTGTCACTATTTTGTACTTCCTTCTTTCACATTAGAATTAGTTTTGATGTTGTAGACAATGTTGAGAAAAAAATTATGTGTATTTGACGAAGAATTTTGAATCATGTTCTTTTGTCAGTCTAGGTTTTGTTTCGACTTAGGTTTTGTGAAGGTTTTTGCTCTTTTTATAAACTGTTTCGTTTTCTTAAGATACGGCTGTGTCAGTAATTATGACAGTAGTCTCAGTAAAAAATTTAAGAAAATTGAATTTATCACTTACTTAATATTGCATCTATTCACATTACAAAATAAATACAATTTCTTTAGATTTTTTACTTATACTATTTTCATAATTATTGACGCAAGTATAAATAGAATTTAACGTGAAAAATTTGATTAACTTTACTATTTTTTAAAAATCTTATGAAACTTCATTCTTACACAGCCTAATCTATATGCTTAGTATAAAAGATATTTTTGATAACAAAAAATTGTAAATTTTCTGTGCACACCGTAAATTATTTTTCATAACGTAATCACAGTAATTTCATCGCACTACGTGACAATACTAACACCATTAACAAAAAAGAAACAACATTCGTCGAACCCGTAGAAACCTCAAAGTCAAATTTTCTAAACCCCAAGAAAACAGTGAGGATGAAGTGAAAGTGAAGAAACACCACGTAATCTACCGTAAAAGTAAAAACTCGAAAGAACCGTATTATAGCCACTGCCTGAGACTATCAATCGCACCGTGACTTCCACCAGGCAGTCAATGCTCTTCACTGACTCGTTTGACAATCCTAACACACGCGATCTCTCGTGCAACAGTGTTCGAGGATTCCTTGGCACTTGGCCAATTAAGTTTCCCGATCACCACTTCCATGGAATAGAAAAAGAAACGAGAAGGAAACGGTTCGACGAGGTTCACCAGGTGAACCGGAAGTCGATGAAGCGGAGGAAGCATCGAGCGTCGCGAGGACGTAACGAAATTGCCATTGTTGAAAGAAAACGAAGCGAACAGGTGAAAAGCGCGCGAGAAAGCGAATCACCGTGTGTTGGAAATGGAAAAGGTGGGAGGATGACGGAAAGGGGAACAGTGAGAAGACGAAGCGTGTTCGACTCACCATGAATGCCCTCATGGTTGCTGCTGTTCCTGGATTTGAGGACTGATGCTCCGCGGATGCCACGGTGCCCCTTTTATACCAACCCTGGCCCCACTCGCATCTCGACCCATCACCTATGCTGATGAGACTGCCTCGCGAATCTCTCTCTCTCTCCCTCGTTCCCTCTTTCTCCATCCATCGCGAATCTCTATCAAAGATTATTTTAGTCACCTGGCCGAAGTTCGTTCGAACCCTTTCCACTCCAGGAACAACCGTCCGTGAACCCTACATGCACTCCCCCTTAAGGGCGATTCGCCATCGGAGGTCTTTTTGGCAAGCAAACTCGGCACTAACTTTCTAAAACTATCTAATAGTCTTTAATGCTCGCTTGCATGGTGCGTACTTGGCACCTTGTGCATTGAAGGCATGGATTTAACTCTTTGTATAGCGGTGGGCTGCTGGTGGGTCTTTTGGGACACTGTGATGCAGGGAAGCGTTGTTTAAGTACATTTCTTGGGGGTAATTGTATAAAGGATTTTGTGATTGAGGTTTGAGTATGTGAAAAATTGGTGATGTTTGAGCAGTTTCTTGATAGCTCATGAAATATTATTTATAATTTATATTTCTCATGAAATATGAGAATCGTAAAATATTGATAAGATATTGGAGTTGTCCTATGCCGAGGCAAAGGAAAATGTTATAAATTCTACTTTCGAAGAAACAGGAAAATTGAGTTTCAGATCATTTGAAAACGAAAGTTCGTGGCACTAATTTGACCAAGCATAAAATAGCTATAAACTGCAGTATGATACCTGCAAAGTGTTTTTGTGATCGTATAATATTTTAGAGGTTACCATATTCTACTATTCTAGTTCTGAACAACTTGATTACATGATAAACTTCCGACTATAAAAAATAGTTACATGATGCCTAGCACACGTTCGTAAAGTGATGTATAATAATTTTTCGTTACCAAAGGGAGCCATTATTTTTCGAACTTCTTGATTCAGTATGTTCAGTAGTACGTTCTAATTTCTTTAGATTCACCGTAAAAAATTTTGTTCGATTTGGTTTTTTAGATCATGAGAAAATGGGTCAAAATGAATGGAAAATAGATTTTACTCGAAGCCATTTTTTTGAGAAACCGCGATGAGTTATTTGTTAATTATTATTCAGTTTTCGAAATCAAAATTTATGCACAACTAGTTCTCAGAATTAAACACACTTTTACCAAACTATGCAAGAAAGTGTATGTAATCAGGATTTACATATGTTAAAAACAAATGGCTGTTTTGACATTTTTGGATTTTTTATTTCCTTAATTAACATATCATCTTATTAAATTAGAATTTATATGAAATAATTGTAATCAGCTTATTTGTAAAAATTAATGATTTTTCTCTTAATCAGTTCGTTAGTTATAATCATATTCTCCTTAGTGTTATAAAAGTCTTCAAAATGAATCAATAACACCAATGTAACAAAAGTGACATGTCAACATTGGTATTAATCTTTAGCTAGTATCGTACATTATAGAAATTAATAAACTTGGAGATTAATAAATTAAATAGTTATAAATTTTATGTTTATTAATTTAGCGTGTATTAATCGTTTTTCATATTGGAATTTATTGCAGTGACAGTACCACATTATACCTACTGTAATACTGACAACGTACCACTTAAGGGTTGAAACTATAACTGAAAGTTATTTCCTTTGAAAGTTATTTCCTCTTATTAAAGTCCTCTTTAATTATGAGTATCTTCATGTTGAAAAATAATGCACCTTCACAAGTCTCGATATCGTTCTTTCTACTCCTTCCGAATTCCAATCGTTATTTAAAGTGACTGAAAAGATTATATCTACGTGTTTGCATGTAACTTTAATTATGTTAATACTGTTGATTTCATTTTGAAGAATATTTTGATACTATGTAAGATGAAGGATAATGGAATTCCTTATAAAACCTAAAAAAAAAAATGTAAAACTGGATACATTTTTATTAAACTTAAGGTGTCAATCATCTTAAAATAATCCAAAATATAATCACTTGCGATATTAAATACAGTGAAATGCTAAATAACATAAAAGGCAATAGTATCTTTTTGTGCCATTTTTAATGGAAAACTAGAAGCAGTTTACCGTTAATAATTAGATTTGTTAACAGAAAAACTGTTTCGGTTTTTCCAATTGTACGACTACTGTATTATTACATTAATAGTGGAAACTACGGAACTACGACTCTCTTTATGCTACTTTAAGAAGCAAGATTGTTTTGTTTTTTTGTTGTAATTATTTTCTTCTCGTGTATCTCTAAAATTCAAGTGGAAGGAAATAATTTCAAATATTGTTTATTGTTTCGTATAAGAAAGTTTTAAAACTGTGTTATTATTTTTTGAATACATTTATCTGCTATTTAATGTTACTTTTCAGTAGAAATTCAGTTAATTTTTATTTTGTTTCTCTCTAAGTAGAATAAAAGACACTGATCCTTTCATTTTTTTCAATATTTTTTTCACTTTCGTTTATGGAATATAATATGTTTGAAAAATTATTACTAATGTATATATATTAGTGTAAATTTATTATAAATAAAATTAAGAGTATGAAAAGGAAATGAGCGATATATGAAGAGAAATATGAAAGTTGAAGTATAAAAAAGATAACAAAGAAGTTCTACTTTTTACGCAATCAAGACAATCCTAAACTTCCATTCTAACCATTAAAATGTATAACTTACGATCACTTCTAAATTCGTATTATATCTAATCTTAATTTTCATTAATTAATATACTACCAAATATCAATATATTGAAATTTCAATTAAAATATTTTTTAATGAAGTTTAGTATAATTTTCTGTTCTATTTATTATTTATAATATTCTATTTATTTCTCTGTATCTATTTTTTTTAAGGATTCATATTGTAATAAATACCAAGCCCATTTAGCAAGATATCTAATTCCAATATTAATAGGAATTCAACTAATTTTATGGTATCATAAATATTTTATACACAAATAATACACGTAGAAAATAGTGAACATAAAATTTTAACCAAACCTTCATAAAATATAGAATAATAATAAAAATAGAATTGAAATAGAATTAAAAGCTAAAATTAAAAATATAAAATGGTTCGTGAACCATTTCAACTACTCTACTCTGCTCTACTACTCTACTAGTAGAATCTTTTGTTTGAATAAAAAATATACATTTCCTATTCTTTCTACCGATTTTGCCACAGATAACTTAAGTAGTTGTAGTCGAAAAGTTAGACCCGAGTAAACATCTTCTATAGCGAGAGAATCAAAGTTGATAAAATCTAACATCACAGTGTAAAAAAAATTCAAAAAAAAAAAAAAAAAAACAAACATGTTCGTGCAGAACCATCGCTACTGAGATTTGAGAATTGATAATCCCAGAAGAATGCCAGTAGGTGACCGTCGCGGAGGGGAAAAGAAAGTCGTGTGCGTACGTGTACTTACGAAAAATGATTTGGGTCAAATTGGTTTTCGAGGTTCCCTTTCTCCGACTGGAGGACGAAACTTCCTCGCAGGAAGTGGAAGACTTTCAATTTCGCAACACGGAGATGCGCATCATACCCTTCTCCCGCGGGCCGATGGAATTGCGCGTAATCGCTTTTTCTAATTTTTCTTCTAATTCGTCTTAAAAAGAAATGCTGACAGCGTTTATCCTTTTACGCTTTAAGGAGTGATTAACTTTAACACTTTATGTCTGTTATGCTTTTTATGACCTTACATAGGGACTCTGAAATAGCAGTTGCATGTACTAAACTGCTATCATAAACAGAAAATACTTAGGAGACTAGCGATGATGTCAAATACTGCCGTCTTCTAGTATTAATAATATTTTATATCGGTCGTATGTATTTTATATAATCGGATTTATTATTTTTTATTAATGAAACGTATTTTGTAAGAAAATCATAGGAAGGAGTAGTAGTAATTTTTTCTTGTCTTTTACCTGCGAATTTTGTAAAAATAAATAGGATCGTAAATTTTAGTTAGCAGATTATTTACTATCTTAAATAGTTCTTTTCTAATTATATTTGAAGAACTGTGGCCACAGAATAATCGTTATTCGATCTTTACAGTTTCTGCTTTTTCGACGATGCCTTTTATTTATTACTACACTGATTAAAACTTTGAGTGACAGGTGAAAAAAATTATATGAAGCAATATTTTCAACAGTAAAAGATATTTTGCTTTACGAAATCAATGGAAAGATAATTATTCTTGGATTATTACTTAATTTAGTGTTTTATGTTAGATAATAAGATTGTCTTACACAACTGTCATTATTAAATTACTTAGAATGAATTTATGGCGAATTTCGAACATCAGTATTAAATAGCAATTTTTTGCTGAACTCTACAGGCAGGACAAGTATACACTTGTCACTACATATATATTGAGGAGATTTTCTGTTTCTATTATAAGTTACAGTATTTAGGATGAACAACATTTTAAACACGCTGAGAATTCAATTTAGGTATATATCTTGAACACGTGTTTTTACCTAACTAGGGGTCAATTACACATTAGGAAGCTATGTGATTCTAATCAATTACTTGGCTTTCTAAGTGTGAAACGATTTTCTTGTATCTCACGTCACTCATCTATCCATTATAATTAGAGGCTATAGATTATTATGCATTAATGGAAAACTTAAACGTGTAAACAGGTATCTACAGAATGTACATGACGTACAAAATAGTGAAAATGAAGTACACGTTGTATTTAAGTAATTATTCACGAATTTCTGCACCATAAACGGAACCATTAATTGGTAATAAACAAATTATGTAAATAAAAGATGTTTGTTAAGGTAGCCTTGCCGAGCTCAAATTTTAATAAATCAAAAAGGAAAAGCCAATTATTATATCAATTATTAAGTTTTTCATAATCGAATTCTTTCGGCTTCTTTTATCAGATATTAAAAATGGTAAAATGAATTTCATATTAAATTTAATGTGCCTAGATCATCAAGTGTAGTAACTACTATTCGAGGACCAATATTAAGTATACTCAACTCCACTAAAAGCAAATATATTCATTATTTACTTGTCGCGATTCAAAGTATAATATTATGGATTCGCAACTCTGAACATGAAAGGGTTAAGCACCATATAATCTTTTTTGTGAAAGGTTCATAAGAAACGATTAGTAGAGTTCTCACGTGAAAATTTGATTAAAATCCCTTCAGTGTTTTGTTCAACATGAAATCTCTACAAGTTCAGCAATTTTTCATATGAAAAGTGCTAGTTTGTGGCTTCTTATAAATAATAATTTTTAAAACATCTTTTTAAATTACACTCTATCTTGATAAAAGCTGGATTATATTTCTAACCGTAGTATTTTTATTTTTATTTTTATTTGTCTATCCATTACACTACAGTATTTAGGTACAAAAAACCTTCGATCTATACTATTATAATACGAGGTTATTCCTTTACTAAGCATACATAAATTCTTAAGGCATAGTCTGTATCCCTAATTGGATTTAGTACCTAAATATAAGGTCTGGTTTTTGCATAACTAAAAAATGTTCACTTAATATTGTAATCATTGAAAGACACTTAGCTATTAGCTTAAAACATCAGACATATAAGCATTGATATTTATACGTATATAAACTAAAGATAAGACTCAATATTGCTTAAAAAGAATATAGGGCTTAAAACTTTTCTAAGAACATTTTTTTCAAGTAACAATAAAGTATTAGGAGCTGATAATACAATAAACTATTCGGTACTCGGTGAGTGACCAGTAGTCGATCACTTCAATAAGTAAGAAGATAGCGTTACTTGAACTTTCTAAAATTGGTAACATAATAAGTTCGGATATCTTATTACACTATACAATTCTTTTTTATAACAAAATACATAAATAAGTAACTCAAAATCATTATTTATTGAAGAGATCGAGCCTTACTGTAGAGTAATGCTGGGTACTCATCGAGTATCGAGTAAACTACATTAAATATAGCTATTAAGTTCTTTTTTGTTATATATAAAGTGGTTCACTTAAATATAATACTTATATAACTTAATGATAAATACTTAATGATATAAAAAGTACTTTATTTGAGATTTTGAAAAGGAAAACATTCCTTACAGTATATTAGTCCCTCGATACCATTCAAATCACACGTAAAATATTTTTTGTGTCATCACAATTAGAAAAAGAGTTATTTAGGTGGCCTTACTTAAGTGGACCACTTTGTAGGTCACTAATTTAGACGATATACATTGTCTATTAAAAAAAGTCCTTCCTTTATCTTCAGTTTAAACGCATTTTTTCACTAAAAGAATCGACATCTCTTAATTGTTCGACTACTGTTGTCCGACTACATTGTTGCCTCTTTTCCTTCGGCCAAATTTTCGTACCTCTTACTACATATGTATAAATATAACGTTCTTTAATCGAAATATCACGCAACCCCCAACAGTAGTACTACTCTATCGAAAGCACGCACGCAATCGGTTCACTGGCAAGAGACCCGACGACGTCAATCCAAAGGGTGGGAGCGCGTCTGGAAATTGCTGGCAATGAGGAATCGCATGGAAGAGTGGACGATTTAATCGGCGGTCTAGAATGGGACGTCGCGAACAGACACCGCGAGGAGTAACAACGACCGAGCACGTAACCAACCGCGTAAGTCTGGTGAATGGGAAAAGGAGAAGTTTCGTGTGTACGTATCACTCAACGCGCCGGACGTCCCAGTAGGAGAACGAGCGAACCGCTCCGAGGTAGAAAGGTCCGACGCGATGGATGCCTTCGTTCGAACGAAATGCGGAACGTCCATGGGAACACGGAATAGAGTACCAAAGAGAGCACAAGAACCGACGCGACGGTGCATTAGAAAGGGGATTTTCAGGAATCCAAATTCAACGAAGTGTCATTACGTCCTCGCGCCATCCTCGAGGAATGAAGTCTCGCTGATTGTGAGCGGGCTCGAGGGTACATAATGTGCCACAGGTGAAAATTACTATGCTCTGTGCGAGCTCGCCATAGTTTTCTACGATTTCGTCTTTGAATGTTGGCCTTCGTATTTTGTTATTGTTAACGAAGAAATTATGCTTTTTTATATTTTCGATTTTTAACGCGGTCGAAGAATTATACTTTGTTATTTTATCCTTTTTACGCAATTAGAAATTATGCTTTGTTGTGTTATCGGTATTATACAGTCTTCCACAGTCGATATTAAATGTCTAAGGGGGTCCCTGATAATGAAAATCAATTTTTCTTTAAAATACTGCTAGAGCTTATTTAAATTAATCAGTTTTATTGATTTGGATATTTCACAAAGTTTTTGACATGAAAGTAGTTTTTCCTAAAAAGAGAGGAGAATATGGATATGTGACGTGTTAACAGAAGGAGACGCAGGATGAAGATCATCGATTTTGAGATATTTGCAGAAATTAACTATTAAAAAAAATGTATATAGTCATAAATAATATTTTACTACAGAAAAGAGATTACTTAGATTGTAAACAGAAACAAGTTCTTTCATTGCTGAATGATTAAGTAATTAGTGTAATTTAGTATAGGTTTAGAAAAAATATCAAACTCATTTCCTATAAAAATTCACTTGTTTCATTATCCTACAATCTGATATAATCTGTAAAGTAATTAATTTTATAATATTTTATTTATTAATATAAAAGAATTAATAATTATTCTCTGATATATTATAGAAAAATATCTAAACATGGCGTCAAATGTGTTTAAGCTGAGACTTATTCTACTGACTTCGCTGTGTCTGACCTGGCTAGTTCACGTCTACAGTAAATCCCAAATCAGACACATTTCACGTGTATTTTAGGTGTTTTCTCAAGATTAATAACTCGAAAACAAGGACTTACACGCAATTTCGCTTATCTTAATTTTCGTCTGACTGTACCATGTAGTATCACCTTTTAAAGTTTCTGACATCTGTCGTCGAACACCTAGTATACATGTAACTAGCATTAAAAAGTGTGTCAAAACAATATTAATCCCTTCTGAAGGCATAGTTACTCCAGCAATTATAATAATTTGCAAACGAAAATCTTTTAATTGTACAATCAACTATTTGTCATTTTTTCCCAAGTTCTAATGTACTGTACGTCGTGACATAGTTTTAAAAATTGTAATTAGATGTCGATAAATTTGATGTACGTCTTACTATTTTGTTCTTCATACTTTCTGCAATATTTGACGCAGAGAAAAGGCACTTATAATTTCTTTAACTTCCAAACGCTATCGTGTTTCGTTTCCATAAAAGTTCCTTTCTAGCGCGCTTGCGATGTCCCTCCTTTGTAAACGTTCCACGCTTTATGAGATTCTGCTCCGGTTTCCCATGACCGTTTCACATACAGATCTGATAAAACGAACTTCTGTTCCATCGAGAGTCTTACTTCGTCATAATTCCACGGGCTTCTTTGCAGTATTACTTTGAAGTAACGTTTGGCAGCTCTATTGAAGTTTTGAAGAAACTTTAGCTAGCACTTGGAAATAAAATAACAGTTGCAGAATAAAATCAAAAGATACTTGAAAAATTATTTCAGCAAACATTTATTCAAATACCTACTAGACAACATAAAGAGGTATTTAATTTAGAAGTCCAATAATGAAATAATTTAAAGAAAATCATTTGGTTGTTCGAACAAACAAATTATAAATAATTATTTTAAAATGTCTTATAACTGAATAAAATAATTTATTTAAACAATAATTTTTCAAGTATGTTATGTAAGTAATACTTATACCTAAGCTAAAAAGTATTGTACATATGCTGTTCTTGTAAACTTGTTGATGGTAGTTCCTAGTAAAATAACAAGGTTGCAGAATAACGATCTAGTGAGGTAAAATTATACGGTGGAAAGTGATCCGAGGTAGAAATCAGGTAATTGGCATGATCAGTGACTAGTAGATGCAAATACAATGAAGCCTTTTAAACTTGAAGGAAGAGGAAAGGCAACACAATCTTATAGTAGCTTGATTAGATTTGACTAGAACAAACAATACTCTTCAATAAAGACTAAATAGGTTAATGAAGAAGAAAGCTTTCAATTTAAAATTCCCTCAATTGACAGCTACAGCCTCATTATAAAAAAATAATTCAGAGTTAGATACAATACCGATCAAATTTTGTTATCTCTTTGTTATCTGAAAACTTTTTAAGGATTGTATTTGAGTAACGTCACAGTCGACAGAAAATCAAGGCTGGAGAATGTAGAAATATGTTCCTAAAGATTTTACCACTGTGCAAAGGAAATTGTGTAACGCTCAAATGCCATCACAGGAAGGGTATTAACAGAAGAATTAATGTAAAAGCGGATAATCAAATGTTCTACAATCTATTATTAAGTCATGATGCGGAACGTGTACGAAAATCTTGAGTTATGCAAGAGGTAAGGAAGAGTTGCACTAAGATGGAATTTCTTTCTACTTGATCAACAAATGTAATATAATAATTAACAATGATTGATCGATATTTTGTCGACTTCATCGACTGTACAAACATATAATCGAAAAAGTAAGCGAAAAACAAAAAGTATAAACAAATACTATACACCAACAAAATTTTAATAACTGTCTTCATAAAAGTGAAAGTTTAAAAATTGAAAAGGAAGAATTAACAATGAAGGAAGTGAATAATTGTCAAATAAATAAGAACTAATTACGTTTCTGAAATGTTTTTTATTCCTTAACGATACTCCTAGCTCAAAGATAATTAATACAAGTACAATTACGATACACTAGGATAATATTCCAGGAGCACAGTGTTCTAAAGCAAGCGATTGTCCATTTAAGAAAATGCGATTGCAGCCGTAAAGTGAAATGAATTTTATTATATCCGTTAGCAATAGTATGATTAAATGTCT
The DNA here is from genome assembly GCF_051401765.1 of Calliopsis andreniformis. Lineage (NCBI taxonomy): Eukaryota > Metazoa > Arthropoda > Insecta > Hymenoptera > Andrenidae > Calliopsis > Calliopsis andreniformis. Next base: position 5,270,277 of record NC_135067.1, on the reverse strand, counting down.
GTTTTATCAATACTTTTAGGAGCCTAGGATTTTCATTGGGGTTAGCAAGAAAGTTTAAAAGTTAAAGGAGAACGGAAATGTTTACTATAATGGTAGTAAAAGAAATTACCGTTTTCTATCACATGATATTAAGAAATTCTCTGAATGAAGAAATTAATATCTGTGGTTCTATAGTAAAATTAGATTTTCAAGGAACCAAAGTTTAATAATCTTATTAAAACTTGCAAAATGCAATTTTTACTTTGTATGAAGGGACCTTTTTATAAAAAAAATCAAATAAGAATTAATGAAATGCAAGTCTATAACATAGAATTGAAATTTAAATTTACATCCATATCCTTGTTTTGTAAGAGAGAACCTTCTTTAATTTACTTATTTTTTTTATTGAATATACAAATTCTGTCTTGAAGTTTCAATTAAGGCATAAAGTCAAACTTTTGAAAAATTTGTCATAGCCATAGATATCATTTTCTTTATCACAGTCGTATGGCAGACAAAATAAGTAGAATTAGTTTCTACGTTGTAAATTTTATTACGCCTGTAATTTTGCTAAAAACTTCTTTCATTCTAATATAAGTGCAAAACATTTTGACAACCTGTCGTAGATGAACTTCTGTTTCTCAGACTGTAACAAATCGCGCAATCGTAATACCGCTTGAGGCAATAGGCGAGGATTTGTTTGTCCTTTAATGGGCCGCGTAGTTCGTCCGTTTATGAAAGATACACTTCGTTAAGATGACCATAAAAAGTTCTCTAGAATCAATTTCGACATTCCACGTTCATATTTTTTACCCCATTAATGCCTTTTTCGCAGATGAGTCAATTTGCCCGTTCCACTTACTGTTTCTTTGCTCTTAAGTTTTTTTTGTCTGATATATTATAAAATTGGAAATTTTCTGTCCAGTCATATTATGTTATAATACTGACATTGCACCAGCTGAGTGTTAATAGTAGCTTTTTCAGTAATTTGGAATCAGCAATGGATAAAAACCAAAACTAGTTTTAGTACTTGCTTAGTAATTCCTTAAAAGTAAAAGCTGTTTCTCGTTAGTGTCGTTAAATAATCGAATTATTACTTAACGAGAAGAATGTTAACAGTAACTGTTACATTGTTTTACGTGCGAGTAGATATCATCGTCTAAATTTTTGTGTTTGTAAAATAATAGAAAACTGTTTACTTGCTGGGGCATTTAAAAACCTCACGGTTGAGAACGTCAGAACTGAGTAACGTGTAAATACCAAATTTTATGGTTTCCTTGAAAGTTATCAGAATTATTAACCACGTCTTAGCAGACATACGATGAAATGGTGATGAGGAAATTGCAAGTTTGCGTGCGAGTGTCAATGAGGATCCTCGTCCTCGTCAACTACCGAAAATATTAAACACTCAAATCCTCATTTGAATAAAAGTAAAGAAAACGTCAAGAGAGTCTTGTCCCACTGTACATTTTTTTAAAGTGGATTTTTTAGTCACAGATCCTTCTCTATCTTATTTCTAATCTATCTATTAGAAATATCTAATTGTTTCTAATGTATAATATTTTATTTTATTGCGTATTATTTAAATAAAATATTTCAAAAATAATTATTTAAATGATATAGATTATAGAAATAATTTTGTTCATTATAGGTAGAAGTTATCTTGAAATAGATGTGATTTATTTCAATTATTTTATTATTTTAGCATCAAGTAAAATAATAAATGTTATTTAAGTATGTATATGAAATAGTGTTGAAATAATTTTTTAAATAACTTTCAGTTCTAGTACATTAACTATATCATGAATACCAATTTCTCACTTAGCTTCACAAGCTTACATCACATTATTTCTTATTTTATTTGTAAGAGTTACCTACAGTACAGAGGTATTAGAAAATTACTGAAAATTAGAGAATTCCAGACATAAAACAGTTCCTTCTTGTACGTTACTTCGACAAGAGAAATAGGCAATACACTTCGAATCAAGCTTTTCTAGATCTATACTACACATAATCAATAATTTCTATGAAATATTAAAAAGTAGATTCCTCATAGAACGACGATTCCATTTACAGTCGTCAGACATATGTGACACCAATATTATTCCTAAAGCAATTGTATATAATACCCAGTGTAGCTCAATCAGATTCAATGAAATACAATTAAATACAATTAAACGACCTAACGTGAGTAAATAATTACACTTCTTGTAATTTAATGTTGTGTTAAAAAAAAAGGAAAACAACAAAGAGACGAAGAAGATGCTTATTGTTAAAAGTTTGAATATTTACAGCAATCTTTAAAATATGACGCAAAATTCTTTTAATACCAGAAAGATCCATATTTCATAATCGGACATTTATTAAATCATCTCAGATACAAATACACAGACCTAGACCGAAGGATTTATGTGTCCTCGTAAGAAAGGAGTCCGCAGGATTTAGGTTAAGAGACCGATGAGGTCACAGACCAGCTCGCTCATCCTATCAATTTTTCAGTGAAAGTCCGTCTCGAGTATTGTCTGGCATTGATCAGGAAAGAGGATGGACGTTCTAAATCTGCGATCACAATGCGTATTTAGTTGGCGAGTCCTTACTAGATGTGACGAACAGAAGCACGGTGAGTCGTTTAAGTTGCTCAAACATAGAATCGCTGCTTACTTTGACGAAGCTGTTTGACGAACTTGTGTCAACCAAACAGTCAGACTCGCTTTCCCACATCCACGAAACTTCTGTTTAACAGTGTGCGCAGAAGTATATGCTTCTAGAAAGTCATTGTGTGGTTATGATGTTACTCGGCAAATTGCTAGCTTAGGTCGCGTTCACGTTTGTTTAATAAGGTGGAACAAAAATGAGGGAGCAGAATTTTTGTATAGTATTTATGCTGTCTAATAGTACATAAACACTGTCTAAATTGAAATGCAAAGAAGACTTGAATTTGTTTAATAAATTCGTTGGGTCATCGTAAGGTAGAGCTGGAAATAACAATACTTGAAATATATAGATCAAGATTCAAACATTATATTATTCTGTTTTTTAGCAATTTCATTTATGAGATACAATTGTTTTATTTTATTTCAAGAAATAATTTCAACAAATTTCCTGTGTTTGAAATAATGGAATGAAATCTACTTAACTGGAATTACTTGTATGCTTACTTTTGGGGGGCTTTAAAAATAAAACATTAATGAGATGCACAATGGGCACATTACTTTAAATTGCTGTCATTTCAAGTATAATGTTATTTTTTTTATTCTATTACCGACTGATTAATGATGTGATTTAAGAAGTGTAACTTAAAATAGGGAAAAAAATAAGGAAGTAAGTTCCTTCAATTAGACAACCAGTTTTATGGTTGGTCTATTATTACGAACATGCAAGCGTTAGGAAAAGCCACTTAAATGAGTAGTGCAATCAAATGTTTCGAAATAAGTAGTTTACCTTTGCTACACTTACGAATCTCTACTTGTCACTTAAAAATATATTTGAAGATTCAACTTTCGCCAAATACATAGAAAATTATTCTCTGTTGCAAATCATTATTTTGAGAAAAAGTATTAAAATTACTAACAAAGATAGTAATTAGTATGTTTATTCATTTGTATGCTTAAAGAACACAGATCGACAATAAATGTTTAAATAGTATAATAAATACGTATGATAATTATAAACAAATGAAAAATTATTATAATATATAAAATATATTGTAATACTGCTCTAGCAACACCAATTAATAAGTTTAACAAAAATGTCTCATAAAGTAAAAACAAATAAATTGATAAATAATATTCTCTTTTTTAGAGCTCCTTCAACAATAGCATGCTATTATTCTGTCTATAAAATACTTCTCAAAATGCTGAGAACCTCAATTCGTTTGATTCAATTGAATTATTTTACAAGTCTATTACGACATTCCTTCCTTCATTCCTTTTAATAGTTACCAAAGGTGGAACTATCTTAGACTTGAGCAATCTAGACGGCTAGCTTCTTTTCTCGTGCACGTAGAAACTGAGAAATGCATAAAAAAGGATAATAAAATCGAGATGGGAAAGTATCTGATGTTTCTCATCATTTCGATTACTCTTCCGACTAGCGTTATGGTTATATGAAATAGAATGTTGCAACATTCATGGGCAAAGTATTACCAATTTAAAAAATGTTTATTTATTACCAGAGCAATCTTACGTAAAACTTATATTTTTGCAATAATTAAGGTTTCTAACATTATTCAAGAATTTTAATATATTATACAAATGTTAAAGATTAAATAAAATTTAAACTTTTCAAGATTTGAGAATTTTTCGAAATTTCATAAAGTTTTATAATATTAACAAGAAAATTCTGATGTATTATAAAAATTCAAAATATCCTTATAATATTGCTAAATTATTATAGTCTATATTATATTATTGATTTATACGAAATTATTATTTTAATATTGATACTAAATGGAAGAAATTAATTACAAAATTTTTACACAAATTCTAACGTTAATACATTGTAGGAATTTAGAAATATTCTAAACAGGATACCAACTATGAAATTGTGTAATTAGTACAATTTAAGAGTAATTAGTTCTCAATGGTTCAACATAATAAATTATTTTCATACATTCGAATGGAATTGTGAAACTTTAGAAAATTTAATAAATCGTAAAAATACAAAGAAGTAAGAATACCTGTATGTATGTGTTGCCACCTGTCGTACACATGTTTCACTATCCATTCTACTGCAAGTACTCTTGCCATTTCTGTGTCACCTCCTATATTACCGATTTAGTTTAAAATAAGTTTATAATGCTGCGAATTCTAGGAATTACTAAATGAATATTTTCGGAAATATGTACTTGAAGATTGAATTAGACAAAAGTTAGTAAACAAGAAAATATTTTTATACTTTAGAGAATATTTCTCAGTGCATCTCTGTTATTTCATGCGATATTTTCGTTTAGTGAGTGATTTTTACATATGGGGTAAAGAGAAAATCAGCAAAGAAAGAAGAGAGGAACAAGAGAAATATATCAATGATCGTGAATTAATGCTATAATTATTATTTTGTCAGAAATATCAAACGTAGGCGAATTAATCGGTTCACGCGTTAGGCCTAATTCACGCTTTACGATTACCAGCGGGCGATCACGTGGTGGTTACCATCTAAAACTTATTGGAAAAAAATATGACAAAGGCTAGCCTGCTGTCGGTTAGACGGATAGTGTGAAGAGGCACTTAATTCTCGAAAAGGCATAAATATCCTGCGCGACTGGCACATTCCTCAGTCGCTCCTGAGATTTCAAAGGGTGCAGATCGCGAAGGTCTTCAGTCGGTTTCTAGATTGGCCTGCCCTCATCTGTGTCAAAAGCCCATAGATCTTTGAGACTGCGTTATCCTTGATCAGTGGTCAGACCATAGATCACGAGATATAACATCCACTGCGGAACATTGTCAAGTGTCTTTGTCAGGTTTAACAACCTAATCATAAGTAGGTTTAGGTTTATTATAAATTCAATGCGGAAATGTCCTGTGATCCTTTGTAGAATTCTTCTTGTTTGTTGTTATCTTACAAATATTGTATATTGTATTGGTCTAGTGGCCAGGCAACGTAACCGGCAGGTTACTGCATAGACAGACCTCGATGGTGTCGAGTAATCACTCGAAAAATCGCAACTCGTCGAGGTTCGTCATCAATATAATACGCGATAAAATTTACAATATTTTAAGAGGAAACACTGACAATTTCTCTTGTGTATCCCTACCTCTAGCAATAAATTCAAAAATCTACATGTGTACTCTTTATATTTATGATATATGAGTTATAACAATAAAAATAAAGTAAGAATAGATATATACGTTCAGTGATTTACGTAATATATCGTAAATATTGTGCAATAAAGATTTATACATTGCAAATATTATGTATAATTAAATAACAAAAAAAGAGAACTTTCCCTTATTATGTCGAAATATTATTATGCTCGCAATGAACAATAGCATTCGGAAAACGTAATGATAACAGTGGTAAATCGAACTCATTTCTTGCAAATGTAGAGTGTCAGCTTTCTGTCGAAATGCGCATAGCAATTAGAAGAACATAACAGCAAAGAAGGTATCTCGAATACTTTAGTCTTGCCGATTCGAATCTTCAGCTCTTGTCAAATTAGCGGTAAGTATCAGGAGAACATGATAGCACAAGAGGTATCTTGAATGCTTAACCTTTGACAATTTGTAACTTTACCTTTTACCAAATTAGAGGTAAGTATCAGGAGAACATGATAGCAAAAGAGGTATCAGGAATACTTTACTTTTGGCAATTTGTAACTTTGCCTTTTCCCAAATTAGAGGTAAGTATCAGGAGAACATGATAGCAAAAGAGGTATCTCGAATACTTTACCTTTGGCAATTTGTAACTTTACCTTTTGCGAAATTATAGGTAAGTATCAGGAGAACATGATAGCAAAAGAGGTATTGCGAATGCTTAATTCTTGACATTTTGTAATTTTACTTTTTGCGAAATTAGAGGTAAGTATCAGGAGAACATGATTGCAAAAGAGGTATCTCGAATACTTTACCTTTGGCTATTTGTAATTTTACCTTTTGTCAAATTCGAGGTAAGTATCAGGAGAACATGATAGCAAAAGAGGTATCTCGAATACTTTACCTTTGGCAATTTGTAACTTTACCTTTTGCGAAATTATAGGTAAGTATCAGGAGAACATGATAGCAAAAGAGGTATCCGGAATACTTTACCTTTGGGAATTTGTAACTTTGCCTTTTGCGAAATTAGAGGTAAGTATCAGGAGAACATGATAGCAAAAGAGGTATCTCGAATACTTTTCCTTTGGCAATTTGTAACTTTACCTTTTGCGAAATTATAGGTAAGTTTCAGGAGAACATGATAGCAAAAGAGGTATTGCGAATGCTTAACTCTTGACAATTTGTAATTTTACCTTTTGTCAAATTAGAGGTAAGTATTAGGAGAACATGATAGCAAGAGAGGTATCTCGAATACTTTACTTTTAGCAATTTGTAACTTTGCCTTTTCCCGAATTAGAGGTAAGTATCAGGAGAACATGATAGCAAAAGAGGTATCTCGAATACTTTACCTTTGGCAATTTGTAACTTTACCTTTTGCGAAATTATAGGTAAGTATCAGGAGAACATGATAGCAAAAGAGGTATCCGGAATACTTTACCTTTGGGAATTTGTAACTTTGCCTTCTGCGAAATTATAGGTAAGTATCAGGAGAACATGATAGCAAAAGAGGTATCTCGAATACTTTACCTTTTACAATTTGTAACTTTACCTTTTGCGAAATTATAGGTAAGTATCAGGAGAACATGATAGCAAAAGAGGTATCTCGAATACTTTTCCTTTGGCAATTTGTAACTTTACCTTTTGCGAAATTATAGGTAAGTATCAGAAGAACATGATAGCAAAAGAGGTATTGCGAATGCTTAACTCTTGACATTTTGTAATTTTACCTTTTGCGAAATTAGAGGTAAGTATCAGGAGAACATGATTGCAAAAGAGGTACCTTGATTACTTTACCTTTGGCTATTTGTAATTTTACCTATTGTCAAATTAGAGGTAAGTATCAGGAGAACATGATAGCAAAAGAGGTATCTCGAATACTTTACCTTTGGCAATTTGTAACTTTACCTTTTGCGAAATTATAGGTAAGTATCAGCAGAACATGATAGCAAAAGAGGTATCTCGATTACTTTACCTTTGGCAATTTGTAACTTTACCTTTTCCCGAATTAGAGGTAAGTATCAGGAGAACATGACAGCAAAAGAGGTATCTCGAATACTTTATCTTTGGCAATTTGTAACATTACCTTTTGCGAAATTATAGGTAAGTATCAGGAGAACATGACAGCAAAAGAGGTATCTCGAATGCTTAAATCTTGACAATTTGTAATTTTACCTTTTGTCAAATTCGAGGTAAGTATCAGGAGAACATGATAGCAAAAGAGGTATCTCGAATACTTTACCTTTGGCAATTTGTAACTTTACCTTTTGCGAAATTATAGGTAACTATCAGGAGAACATGATAGCAAAAGAGGTATCTCGAATGCTTAACTGTTGACAATTTGTAATTTTACCTTTTGTCAAATTAGAGGTAAGTATCAGGAGAACATGATAGCAAAAGAGGAATCTCGAATACTTTACCTTTGGCAATTTGTAACTTTACCTTTTGCGAAATTATAGGTAAGTATCAGGAGAACATGATAGCAAAAGAGGTATCTCGAATACTTTACCTTTGGCAATTTGTAACTTTACCTTTTGCGAAATTATAGGTAAGTATCAGGAGAACATGATAGCAAAAGAGGTATCAGGAATACTTTACCTTTGGCAATTTGTAACTTTACCTTTTCCCGAATTAGAGGTAAGTATCAGGAGAACATGACAGCAAAAGAGGTATCTCGAATACTTTACCTTTGGGAATTTGTAACTTTACCTTTGGCGAAATTATAGGTAAGTATCAGGAGAACATGATAGCAAAAGAGGTATCTCGAATGCTTAAATATTGACAATTTGTAACATTACCTTTTGCCAAATTATAGGTAAGTATCAGGAGAACATGATAGCAAAACAGGTATCTCGAATACTTTACCTTTGGCAATTTGTAACTTTACCTTTTGCGAAATTATAGGTAAGTATCAGGAGAACATGATAGCAAAAGAGGTATCTCGAATGCTTAACTCTTGACAATTTGTAATTTTACCTTTTGTCAAATTAGAGGTAAGTATCAGGAGAACATGATAGCAAAAGAGGTATCTCGTATACTTTACCTTTGGCAATTTGTAACTTTACCTTTTGCGAAATTAGAGGTAAGTATCAGGAGAACATGATAGCAAAAGAGGTATCTCGAATGCTTAACTCTAGACAATTTGTAATTTTACCTTTTGTCAAATTAGAGGTAAGTATCAGGAGAACATGACAGCAAAAGAGGTATCTCGAATACTTTTCCTTTGGCAATTTGTAACTTTACCTTTTGCGAAATTAGAGGTAAGTATCAGGAGAACATGATAGCAAAAGAGGTATCCGGAATACTTTACCTTTGGGAATTTGTAACTTTACCTTTTGCGAAATTATAGGTAAGTTTCAGGAGAACATGATAGCAAAAGAGGTATCTCGAATACTTTACCTTTTACAATTTGTAACTTTACCTTTTGCGAAATTATAGGTAAGTATCAGGAGAACATGATAGCAAAAGAGGTATCTCGAATACTTTTCCTTTGGCAATTTGTAACTTTACCTTTTGCGAAATTATAGGTAAGTATCAGAAGAACATGATAGCAAAAGAGGTATTGCGAATGCTTAACTCTTGACATTTTGTAATTTTACCTTTTGCGAAATTAGAGGTAAGTATCAGGAGAACATGATTGCAAAAGAGGTACCTTGATTACTTTACCTTTGGCTATTTGTAATTTTACCTATTGTCAAATTAGAGGTAAGTATCAGGAGAACATGATAGCAAAAGAGGTATCTCGAATACTTTACCTTTGGCAATTTGTAACTTTACCTTTTGCGAAATTATAGGTAAGTATCAGCAGAACATGATAGCAAAAGAGGTATCTCGATTACTTTACCTTTGGCAATTTGTAACTTTACCTTTTCCCGAATTAGAGGTAAGTATCAGGAGAACATGACAGCAAAAGAGGTATCTCGAATACTTTATCTTTGGCAATTTGTAACATTACCTTTTGTGAAATTATAGGTAAGTATCAGGAGAACATGATAGCAAAAGAGGTATCTCGAATGCTTAAATCTTGACAATTTGTAATTTTACCTTTTGTCAAATTCGAGGTAAGTATCAGGAGAACATGATAGCAAAAGAGGTATCTCGAATACTTTACCTTTGGCAATTTGTAACTTTACCTTTTGCGAAATTATAGGTAACTATCAGGAGAACATGATAGCAAAAGAGGTATCTCGAATGCTTAACTGTTGACAATTTGTAATTTTACCTTTTGTCAAATTAGAGGTAAGTATCAGGAGAACATGATAGCAAAAGAGGAATCTCGAATACTTTACCTTTGGCAATTTGTAACTTTACCTTTTGCGAAATTATAGGTAAGTATCAGGAGAACATGATAGCAAAAGAGGTATCTCGAATACTTTACCTTTGGCAATTTGTAACTTTACCTTTTGCGAAATTATAGGTAAGTATCAGGAGAACATGATAGCAAAAGAGGTATCAGGAATACTTTACCTTTGGCAATTTGTAACTTTACCTTTTCCCGAATTAGAGGTAAGTATCAGGAGAACATGACAGCAAAAGAGGTATCTCGAATACTTTACCTTTGGGAATTTGTAACTTTACCTTTGGCGAAATTATAGGTAAGTATCAGGAGAACATGATAGCAAAAGAGGTATCTCGAATGCTTAAATATTGACAATTTGTAACATTACCTTTTGCCAAATTAGACTTAAGTATGAGGAGAACATGATAGCAAAAGAGGTATCCGGAATACTTTACCTTTGGGAATTTGTAACTTTGCCTTTTGCGAAATTATAGGTAACTATCAGGAGAACATTATAGCTAAAGAGGTATCTCGAATGCCTAACTCTTGACAATTTGTAATTTTACCTTTTGCGAAATTATAGGTAAGTATCAGGAGAACATGATAGCAAAAGAGGTATCCGGAATACTTTACCTTTGGGAATTTGTAACTTTGCCTTTTGCGAAATTATAGGTAAGTATCAGGAGAACATGATAGCAAAAGAGGTATCTCGAATACTTTACCTTTGGCAATTTGTAACTTTACCTTTTGCGAAATTATAGGTAAGTATCAGGAGAACATGATAGCAAGAGAGGTATCCGGAATACTTTACCTTTGGGAATTTGTAACTTTGCCTTCTGCCAAATTATAGGTAAGTATCAGGAGAACATGATAGCAAAACAGGTATCTCGAATACTTTACCTTTGGCAATTTGTAACTTTACCTTTTGCGAAATTATAGGTAAGTATCAGGAGAACATGATAGCAAAAGAGGTATCTCGAATGCTTAACTCTTGACAATTTGTAATTTTACCTTTTGTCAAATTAGAGGTAAGTATCAGGAGAACATGATAGCAAAAGAGGTATCTCGTATACTTTACCTTTGGCAATTTGTAACTTTACCTTTTGCGAAATTAGAGGTAAGTATCAGGAGAACATGATAGCAAAAGAGGTATCTCGAATGCTTAACTCTAGACAATTTGTAATTTTACCTTTTGTCAAATTAGAGGTAAGTATCAGGAGAACATGACAGCAAAAGAGGTATCTCGAATACTTTTCCTTTGGCAATTTGTAACTTTACCTTTTGCGAAATTAGAGGTAAGTATCAGGAGAACATGATAGCAAAAGAGGTATCCGGAATACTTTACCTTTGGGAATTTGTAACTTTACCTTTTGCGAAATTATAGGTAAGTTTCAGGAGAACATGATAGCAAAAGAGGTATCTCGAATACTTTACCTTTGGCAATTTGTAACTTTACCTTTTGCGAAATTAGAGGTAAGTATCAGGAGAACATGATAGCAAAAGAGGTATCTCGAATGCTTAAATATTGACAATTTGTAACATTACCTTTTGCCAAATTAGACTTAAGTATTAGGAGAACATGATAGCAAAAGAGGTATCTCGAATACTTTACTTTTAGCAATTGGTAACTTTGCCTTTTCCCAAATTAGAGGTAAGTATCAGGAGAACATGATAGCAAAAGAGGTATCCGGAATACTTTACCTTTGGCTATTTGTAATTTTACCTTTTGTCAAATTCGAGGTAAGTATCAGGAGAACATGATAGCAAAAGAGGTATCTCGAATACTTTACCTTTGGCAATTTGTAACTTTACCTTTTGCGAAATTATAGGTAAGTATCAGGAGAACATGATAGCAAAAGAGGTATCCGGAATACTTTACCTTTGGGAATTTGTAACTTTGCCTTTTGCGAAATTAGAGGTAAGTATCAGGAGAACATGATAGCAAAAGAGGTATCTCGAATACTTTTCCTTTGGCAATTTGTAACTTTACCTTTTGCGAAATTATAGGTAAGTTTCAGGAGAACATGATAGCAAAAGAGGTATTGCGAATGCTTAACTCTTGACAATTTGTAATTTTACCTTTTGTCAAATTAGAGGTAAGTATTAGGAGAACATGATAGCAAGAGAGGTATCTCGAATACTTTACTTTTAGCAATTTGTAACTTTGCCTTTTCCCGAATTAGAGGTAAGTATCAGGAGAACATGATAGCAAAAGAGGTATCTCGAATACTTTACCTTTGGCAATTTGTAACTTTACCTTTTGCGAAATTATAGGTAAGTATCAGGAGAACATGATAGCAAAAGAGGTATCCGGAATACTTTACCTTTGGGAATTTGTAACTTTGCCTTCTGCGAAATTATAGGTAAGTATCAGGAGAACATGATAGCAAAAGAGGTATCTCGAATACTTTACCTTTTACAATTTGTAACTTTACCTTTTGCGAAATTATAGGTAAGTATCAGGAGAACATGATAGCAAAAGAGGTATCTCGAATACTTTTCCTTTGGCAATTTGTAACTTTACCTTTTGCGAAATTATAGGTAAGTATCAGAAGAACATGATAGCAAAAGAGGTATTGCGAATGCTTAACTCTTGACATTTTGTAATTTTACCTTTTGCGAAATTAGAGGTAAGTATCAGGAGAACATGATTGCAAAAGAGGTACCTTGATTACTTTACCTTTGGCTATTTGTAATTTTACCTATTGTCAAATTAGAGGTAAGTATCAGGAGAACATGATAGCAAAAGAGGTATCTCGAATACTTTACCTTTGGCAATTTGTAACTTTACCTTTTGCGAAATTATAGGTAAGTATCAGCAGAACATGATAGCAAAAGAGGTATCTCGATTACTTTACCTTTGGCAATTTGTAACTTTACCTTTTCCCGAATTAGAGGTAAGTATCAGGAGAACATGACAGCAAAAGAGGTATCTCGAATACTTTATCTTTGGCAATTTGTAACATTACCTTTTGCGAAATTATAGGTAAGTATCAGGAGAACATGACAGCAAAAGAGGTATCTCGAATGCTTAAATCTTGACAATTTGTAATTTTACCTTTTGTCAAATTCGAGGTAAGTATCAGGAGAACATGATAGCAAAAGAGGTATCTCGAATACTTTACCTTTGGCAATTTGTAACTTTACCTTTTGCGAAATTATAGGTAACTATCAGGAGAACATGATAGCAAAAGAGGTATCTCGAATGCTTAACTGTTGACAATTTGTAATTTTACCTTTTGTCAAATTAGAGGTAAGTATCAGGAGAACATGATAGCAAAAGAGGAATCTCGAATACTTTACCTTTGGCAATTTGTAACTTTACCTTTTGCGAAATTATAGGTAAGTATCAGGAGAACATGATAGCAAAAGAGGTATCTCGAATACTTTACCTTTGGCAATTTGTAACTTTACCTTTTGCGAAATTATAGGTAAGTATCAGGAGAACATGATAGCAAAAGAGGTATCAGGAATACTTTACCTTTGGCAATTTGTAACTTTACCTTTTCCCGAATTAGAGGTAAGTATCAGGAGAACATGACAGCAAAAGAGGTATCTCGAATACTTTACCTTTGGGAATTTGTAACTTTACCTTTGGCGAAATTATAGGTAAGTATCAGGAGAACATGATAGCAAAAGAGGTATCTCGAATGCTTAAATATTGACAATTTGTAACATTACCTTTTGCCAAATTATAGGTAAGTATCAGGAGAACATGATAGCAAAACAGGTATCTCGAATACTTTACCTTTGGCAATTTGTAACTTTACCTTTTGCGAAATTATAGGTAAGTATCAGGAGAACATGATAGCAAAAGAGGTATCTCGAATGCTTAACTCTTGACAATTTGTAATTTTACCTTTTGTCAAATTAGAGGTAAGTATCAGGAGAACATGATAGCAAAAGAGGTATCTCGTATACTTTACCTTTGGCAATTTGTAACTTTACCTTTTGCGAAATTAGAGGTAAGTATCAGGAGAACATGATAGCAAAAGAGGTATCTCGAATGCTTAACTCTAGACAATTTGTAATTTTACCTTTTGTCAAATTAGAGGTAAGTATCAGGAGAACATGACAGCAAAAGAGGTATCTCGAATACTTTTCCTTTGGCAATTTGTAACTTTACCTTTTGCGAAATTAGAGGTAAGTATCAGGAGAACATGATAGCAAAAGAGGTATCCGGAATACTTTACCTTTGGGAATTTGTAACTTTACCTTTTGCGAAATTATAGGTAAGTTTCAGGAGAACATGATAGCAAAAGAGGTATCTCGAATACTTTACCTTTTACAATTTGTAACTTTACCTTTTGCGAAATTATAGGTAAGTATCAGGAGAACATGATAGCAAAAGAGGTATCTCGAATACTTTTCCTTTGGCAATTTGTAACTTTACCTTTTGCGAAATTATAGGTAAGTATCAGAAGAACATGATAGCAAAAGAGGTATTGCGAATGCTTAACTCTTGACATTTTGTAATTTTACCTTTTGCGAAATTAGAGGTAAGTATCAGGAGAACATGATTGCAAAAGAGGTACCTTGATTACTTTACCTTTGGCTATTTGTAATTTTACCTATTGTCAAATTAGAGGTAAGTATCAGGAGAACATGATAGCAAAAGAGGTATCTCGAATACTTTACCTTTGGCAATTTGTAACTTTACCTTTTGCGAAATTATAGGTAAGTATCAGCAGAACATGATAGCAAAAGAGGTATCTCGATTACTTTACCTTTGGCAATTTGTAACTTTACCTTTTCCCGAATTAGAGGTAAGTATCAGGAGAACATGACAGCAAAAGAGGTATCTCGAATACTTTATCTTTGGCAATTTGTAACATTACCTTTTGTGAAATTATAGGTAAGTATCAGGAGAACATGATAGCAAAAGAGGTATCTCGAATGCTTAAATCTTGACAATTTGTAATTTTACCTTTTGTCAAATTCGAGGTAAGTATCAGGAGAACATGATAGCAAAAGAGGTATCTCGAATACTTTACCTTTGGCAATTTGTAACTTTACCTTTTGCGAAATTATAGGTAACTATCAGGAGAACATGATAGCAAAAGAGGTATCTCGAATGCTTAACTGTTGACAATTTGTAATTTTACCTTTTGTCAAATTAGAGGTAAGTATCAGGAGAACATGATAGCAAAAGAGGAATCTCGAATACTTTACCTTTGGCAATTTGTAACTTTACCTTTTGCGAAATTATAGGTAAGTATCAGGAGAACATGATAGCAAAAGAGGTATCTCGAATACTTTACCTTTGGCAATTTGTAACTTTACCTTTTGCGAAATTATAGGTAAGTATCAGGAGAACATGATAGCAAAAGAGGTATCAGGAATACTTTACCTTTGGCAATTTGTAACTTTACCTTTTCCCGAATTAGAGGTAAGTATCAGGAGAACATGACAGCAAAAGAGGTATCTCGAATACTTTACCTTTGGGAATTTGTAACTTTACCTTTGGCGAAATTATAGGTAAGTATCAGGAGAACATGATAGCAAAAGAGGTATCTCGAATGCTTAAATATTGACAATTTGTAACATTACCTTTTGCCAAATTAGACTTAAGTATGAGGAGAACATGATAGCAAAAGAGGTATCCGGAATACTTTACCTTTGGGAATTTGTAACTTTGCCTTTTGCGAAATTATAGGTAACTATCAGGAGAACATTATAGCTAAAGAGGTATCTCGAATGCCTAACTCTTGACAATTTGTAATTTTACCTTTTGCGAAATTATAGGTAAGTATCAGGAGAACATGATAGCAAAAGAGGTATCCGGAATACTTTACCTTTGGGAATTTGTAACTTTGCCTTTTGCGAAATTATAGGTAAGTATCAGGAGAACATGATAGCAAAAGAGGTATCTCGAATACTTTACCTTTGGCAATTTGTAACTTTACCTTTTGCGAAATTATAGGTAAGTATCAGGAGAACATGATAGCAAGAGAGGTATCCGGAATACTTTACCTTTGGGAATTTGTAACTTTGCCTTCTGCCAAATTATAGGTAAGTATCAGGAGAACATGATAGCAAAACAGGTATCTCGAATACTTTACCTTTGGCAATTTGTAACTTTACCTTTTGCGAAATTATAGGTAAGTATCAGGAGAACATGATAGCAAAAGAGGTATCTCGAATGCTTAACTCTTGACAATTTGCAATTTTACCTTTTGTCAAATTAGAGGTAAGTATCAGGAGAACATGATAGCAAAAGAGGTATCTCGTATACTTTACCTTTGGCAATTTGTAACTTTACCTTTTGCGAAATTAGAGGTAAGTATCAGGAGAACATGATAGCAAAAGAGGTATCTCGAATGCTTAACTCTAGACAATTTGTAATTTTACCTTTTGTCAAATTAGAGGTAAGTATCAGGAGAACATGACAGCAAAAGAGGTATCTCGAATACTTTTCCTTTGGCAATTTGTAACTTTACCTTTTGCGAAATTAGAGGTAAGTATCAGGAGAACATGATAGCAAAAGAGGTATCCGGAATACTTTACCTTTGGGAATTTGTAACTTTACCTTTTGCGAAATTATAGGTAAGTTTCAGGAGAACATGATAGCAAAAGAGGTATCTCGAATACTTTACCTTTGGCAATTTGTAACTTTACCTTTTGCGAAATTAGAGGTAAGTATCAGGAGAACATGATAGCAAAAGAGGTATCTCGAATGCTTAAATATTGACAATTTGTAACATTACCTTTTGCCAAATTAGACTTAAGTATTAGGAGAACATGATAGCAAAAGAGGTATCTCGAATACTTTACTTTTAGCAATTGGTAACTTTGCCTTTTCCCAAATTAGAGGTAAGTATCAGGAGAACATGATAGCAAAAGAGGTATCCGGAATACTTTACCTTTGGGAATTTGTAACTTTACCTTTTGCGAAATTATAGGTAAGTATCAGGAGAACATGATAGCAAAACAGGTATCTCGAATACTTTACCTTTGGCAATTTGTAACTTTACCTTTTGCGAAATTATAGGTAAGTATCAGGAGAACATGATAGCAAAAGAGGTATCTCGAATGCTTAACTCTTGACAATTTGTAATTTTACCTTTTGTCAAATTCGAGGTAAGTATCAGGAGAACATGATAGCAAAAGAGGTATCTCGAATACTTTACCTTTGGCAATTTGTAACTTTACCTTTTGCGAAATTATAGGTAACTATCAGGAGAACATGATAGCAAAAGAGGTATCTCGAATGCTTAACTGTTGACAATTTGTAATTTTACCTTTTGTCAAATTAGAGGTAAGTATCAGGAGAACATGATAGCAAAAGAGGAATCTCGAATACTTTACCTTTGGCAATTTGTAACTTTACCTTTTGCGAAATTATAGGTAAGTATCAGGAGAACATGATAGCAAAAGAGGTATCTCGAATACTTTACCTTTGGCAATTTGTAACTTTACCTTTTGCGAAATTATAGGTAAGTATCAGGAGAACATGATAGCAAAAGAGGTATCAGGAATACTTTACCTTTGGCAATTTGTAACTTTACCTTTTCCCGAATTAGAGGTAAGTATCAGGAGAACATGACAGCAAAAGAGGTATCTCGAATACTTTACCTTTGGGAATTTGTAACTTTACCTTTGGCGAAATTATAGGTAAGTATCAGGAGAACATGATAGCAAAAGAGGTATCTCGAATGCTTAAATATTGACAATTTGTAACATTACCTTTTGCCAAATTAGACTTAAGTATGAGGAGAACATGATAGCAAAAGAGGTATCCGGAATACTTTACCTTTGGGAATTTGTAACTTTGCCTTTTGCGAAATTATAGGTAACTATCAGGAGAACATTATAGCTAAAGAGGTATCTCGAATGCCTAACTCTTGACAATTTGTAATTTTACCTTTTGCGAAATTATAGGTAAGTATCAGGAGAACATGATAGCAAAAGAGGTATCTCGAATGCTTAACTCTAGACAATTTGTAATTTTACCTTTTGTCAAATTAGAGGTAAGTATCAGGAGAACATGACAGCAAAAGAGGTATCTCGAATACTTTTCCTTTGGCAATTTGTAACTTTACCTTTTGCGAAATTAGAGGTAAGTATCAGGAGAACATGATAGCAAAAGAGGTATCCGGAATACTTTACCTTTGGGAATTTGTAACTTTACCTTTTGCGAAATTATAGGTAAGTTTCAGGAGAACATGATAGCAAAAGAGGTATCTCGAATACTTTACCTTTGGCAATTTGTAACTTTACCTTTTGCGAAATTAGAGGTAAGTATCAGGAGAACATGATAGCAAAAGAGGTATCTCGAATGCTTAAATATTGACAATTTGTAACATTACCTTTTGCCAAATTAGACTTAAGTATTAGGAGAACATGATAGCAAAAGAGGTATCTCGAATACTTTACTTTTAGCAATTGGTAACTTTGCCTTTTCCCAAATTAGAGGTAAGTATCAGGAGAACATGATAGCAAAAGAGGTATCCGGAATACTTTACCTTTGGGAATTTGTAACTTTACCTTTTGCGAAATTATAGGTAAGTATCAGGAGAACATGATAGCAAAAGAGGTATCTCGAATACTTTACCTTTTACAATTTGTAACTTTACCTTTTGCGAAATTATAGGTAAGTATCAGGAGAACATGATAGCAAAAGAGGTATCTCGAATACTTTTCCTTTGGCAATTTGTAACTTTACCTTTTGCCAAATTAGACTTAAGTATTAGGAGAACATGATAGCAAAAGAGGTATCTCGTATACTTTACCTTTGGCAATTTGTAACTTTACCTTTTGCGAAATTAGAGGTAAGTATCAGGAGAACATGATAGCAAAAGAGGTATCTCGAATGCTTAACTCTAGACAATTTGTAATTTTACCTTTTGTCAAATTAGAGGTAAGTATCAGGAGAACATGATAGCAAAAGAGGTATCCGGAATACTTTACCTTTGGGAATTTGTAACTTTACCTTTTGCGAAATTATAGGTAAGTTTCAGGAGAACATGATAGCAAAAGAGGTATCTCGAATACTTTACCTTTTACAATTTGTAACTTTACCTTTTGCGAAATTATAGGTAAGTATCAGGAGAACATGATAGCAAAAGAGGTATCTCGAATACTTTTCCTTTGGCAATTTGTAACTTTACCTTTTGCGAAATTATAGGTAAGTATCAGAAGAACATGATAGCAAAAGAGGTATTGCGAATGCTTAACTCTTGACATTTTGTAATTTTACCTTTTGCGAAATTAGAGGTAAGTATCAGGAGAACATGATTGCAAAAGAGGTACCTTGATTACTTTACCTTTGGCTATTTGTAATTTTACCTATTGTCAAATTAGAGGTAAGTATCAGGAGAACATGATAGCAAAAGAGGTATCTCGAATACTTTACCTTTGGCAATTTGTAACTTTACCTTTTGCGAAATTATAGGTAAGTATCAGCAGAACATGATAGCAAAAGAGGTATCTCGATTACTTTACCTTTGGCAATTTGTAACTTTACCTTTTCCCGAATTAGAGGTAAGTATCAGGAGAACATGACAGCAAAAGAGGTATCTCGAATACTTTATCTTTGGCAATTTGTAACATTACCTTTTGTGAAATTATAGGTAAGTATCAGGAGAACATGATAGCAAAAGAGGTATCTCGAATGCTTAAATCTTGACAATTTGTAATTTTACCTTTTGTCAAATTCGAGGTAAGTATCAGGAGAACATGATAGCAAAAGAGGTATCTCGAATACTTTACCTTTGGCAATTTGTAACTTTACCTTTTGCGAAATTATAGGTAACTATCAGGAGAACATGATAGCAAAAGAGGTATCTCGAATGCTTAACTGTTGACAATTTGTAATTTTACCTTTTGTCAAATTAGAGGTAAGTATCAGGAGAACATGATAGCAAAAGAGGAATCTCGAATACTTTACCTTTGGCAATTTGTAACTTTACCTTTTGCGAAATTATAGGTAAGTATCAGGAGAACATGATAGCAAAAGAGGTATCTCGAATACTTTACCTTTGGCAATTTGTAACTTTACCTTTTGCGAAATTATAGGTAAGTATCAGGAGAACATGATAGCAAAAGAGGTATCAGGAATACTTTACCTTTGGCAATTTGTAACTTTACCTTTTCCCGAATTAGAGGTAAGTATCAGGAGAACATGACAGCAAAAGAGGTATCTCGAATACTTTACCTTTGGGAATTTGTAACTTTACCTTTGGCGAAATTATAGGTAAGTATCAGGAGAACATGATAGCAAAAGAGGTATCTCGAATGCTTAAATATTGACAATTTGTAACATTACCTTTTGCCAAATTAGACTTAAGTATGAGGAGAACATGATAGCAAAAGAGGTATCCGGAATACTTTACCTTTGGGAATTTGTAACTTTGCCTTTTGCGAAATTATAGGTAACTATCAGGAGAACATTATAGCTAAAGAGGTATCTCGAATGCCTAACTCTTGACAATTTGTAATTTTACCTTTTGCGAAATTATAGGTAAGTATCAGGAGAACATGATAGCAAAAGAGGTATCCGGAATACTTTACCTTTGGGAATTTGTAACTTTGCCTTTTGCGAAATTATAGGTAAGTATCAGGAGAACATGATAGCAAAAGAGGTATCTCGAATACTTTACCTTTGGCAATTTGTAACTTTACCTTTTGCGAAATTATAGGTAAGTATCAGGAGAACATGATAGCAAGAGAGGTATCCGGAATACTTTACCTTTGGGAATTTGTAACTTTGCCTTCTGCCAAATTATAGGTAAGTATCAGGAGAACATGATAGCAAAACAGGTATCTCGAATACTTTACCTTTGGCAATTTGTAACTTTACCTTTTGCGAAATTATAGGTAAGTATCAGGAGAACATGATAGCAAAAGAGGTATCTCGAATGCTTAACTCTTGACAATTTGTAATTTTACCTTTTGTCAAATTAGAGGTAAGTATCAGGAGAACATGATAGCAAAAGAGGTATCTCGTATACTTTACCTTTGGCAATTTGTAACTTTACCTTTTGCGAAATTAGAGGTAAGTATCAGGAGAACATGATAGCAAAAGAGGTATCTCGAATGCTTAACTCTAGACAATTTGTAATTTTACCTTTTGTCAAATTAGAGGTAAGTATCAGGAGAACATGACAGCAAAAGAGGTATCTCGAATACTTTTCCTTTGGCAATTTGTAACTTTACCTTTTGCGAAATTAGAGGTAAGTATCAGGAGAACATGATAGCAAAAGAGGTATCCGGAATACTTTACCTTTGGGAATTTGTAACTTTACCTTTTGCGAAATTATAGGTAAGTTTCAGGAGAACATGATAGCAAAAGAGGTATCTCGAATACTTTACCTTTGGCAATTTGTAACTTTACCTTTTGCGAAATTAGAGGTAAGTATCAGGAGAACATGATAGCAAAAGAGGTATCTCGAATGCTTAAATATTGACAATTTGTAACATTACCTTTTGCCAAATTAGACTTAAGTATTAGGAGAACATGATAGCAAAAGAGGTATCTCGAATACTTTACTTTTAGCAATTGGTAACTTTGCCTTTTCCCAAATTAGAGGTAAGTATCAGGAGAACATGATAGCAAAAGAGGTATCCGGAATACTTTACCTTTGGGAATTTGTAACTTTACCTTTTGCGAAATTATAGGTAAGTATCAGGAGAACATGATAGCAAAACAGGTATCTCGAATACTTTACCTTTGGCAATTTGTAACTTTACCTTTTGCGAAATTATAGGTAAGTATCAGGAGAACATGATAGCAAAAGAGGTATCTCGAATGCTTAACTCTTGACAATTTGTAATTTTACCTTTTGTCAAATTCGAGGTAAGTATCAGGAGAACATGATAGCAAAAGAGGTATCTCGAATACTTTACCTTTGGCAATTTGTAACTTTACCTTTTGCGAAATTATAGGTAACTATCAGGAGAACATGATAGCAAAAGAGGTATCTCGAATGCTTAACTGTTGACAATTTGTAATTTTACCTTTTGTCAAATTAGAGGTAAGTATCAGGAGAACATGATAGCAAAAGAGGAATCTCGAATACTTTACCTTTGGCAATTTGTAACTTTACCTTTTGCGAAATTATAGGTAAGTATCAGGAGAACATGATAGCAAAAGAGGTATCTCGAATACTTTACCTTTGGCAATTTGTAACTTTACCTTTTGCGAAATTATAGGTAAGTATCAGGAGAACATGATAGCAAAAGAGGTATCAGGAATACTTTACCTTTGGCAATTTGTAACTTTACCTTTTCCCGAATTAGAGGTAAGTATCAGGAGAACATGACAGCAAAAGAGGTATCTCGAATACTTTACCTTTGGGAATTTGTAACTTTACCTTTGGCGAAATTATAGGTAAGTATCAGGAGAACATGATAGCAAAAGAGGTATCTCGAATGCTTAAATATTGACAATTTGTAACATTACCTTTTGCCAAATTAGACTTAAGTATGAGGAGAACATGATAGCAAAAGAGGTATCCGGAATACTTTACCTTTGGGAATTTGTAACTTTGCCTTTTGCGAAATTATAGGTAACTATCAGGAGAACATTATAGCTAAAGAGGTATCTCGAATGCCTAACTCTTGACAATTTGTAATTTTACCTTTTGCGAAATTATAGGTAAGTATCAGGAGAACATGATAGCAAAAGAGGTATCCGGAATACTTTACCTTTGGGAATTTGTAACTTTGCCTTTTGCGAAATTATAGGTAAGTATCAGGAGAACATGATAGCAAAAGAGGTATCTCGAATACTTTACCTTTGGCAATTTGTAACTTTACCTTTTGCGAAATTATAGGTAAGTATCAGGAGAACATGATAGCAAGAGAGGTATCCGGAATACTTTACCTTTGGGAATTTGTAACTTTGCCTTCTGCCAAATTATAGGTAAGTATCAGGAGAACATGATAGCAAAACAGGTATCTCGAATACTTTACCTTTGGCAATTTGTAACTTTACCTTTTGCGAAATTATAGGTAAGTATCAGGAGAACATGATAGCAAAAGAGGTATCTCGAATGCTTAACTCTTGACAATTTGTAATTTTACCTTTTGTCAAATTAGAGGTAAGTATCAGGAGAACATGATAGCAAAAGAGGTATCTCGTATACTTTACCTTTGGCAATTTGTAACTTTACCTTTTGCGAAATTAGAGGTAAGTATCAGGAGAACATGATAGCAAAAGAGGTATCTCGAATGCTTAACTCTAGACAATTTGTAATTTTACCTTTTGTCAAATTAGAGGTAAGTATCAGGAGAACATGACAGCAAAAGAGGTATCTCGAATACTTTTCCTTTGGCAATTTGTAACTTTACCTTTTGCGAAATTAGAGGTAAGTATCAGGAGAACATGATAGCAAAAGAGGTATCCGGAATACTTTACCTTTGGGAATTTGTAACTTTACCTTTTGCGAAATTATAGGTAAGTTTCAGGAGAACATGATAGCAAAAGAGGTATCTCGAATACTTTACCTTTGGCAATTTGTAACTTTACCTTTTGCGAAATTAGAGGTAAGTATCAGGAGAACATGATAGCAAAAGAGGTATCTCGAATGCTTAAATATTGACAATTTGTAACATTACCTTTTGCCAAATTAGACTTAAGTATTAGGAGAACATGATAGCAAAAGAGGTATCTCGAATACTTTACTTTTAGCAATTGGTAACTTTGCCTTTTCCCAAATTAGAGGTAAGTATCAGGAGAACATGATAGCAAAAGAGGTATCCGGAATACTTTACCTTTGGGAATTTGTAACTTTACCTTTTGCGAAATTATAGGTAAGTATCAGGAGAACATGATAGCAAAAGAGGTATCTCGAATACTTTACCTTTTACAATTTGTAACTTTACCTTTTGCGAAATTATAGGTAAGTATCAGGAGAACATGATAGCAAAAGAGGTATCTCGAATACTTTTCCTTTGGCAATTTGTAACTTTACCTTTTGCCAAATTAGACTTAAGTATTAGGAGAACATGATAGCAAAAGAGGTATCTCGTATACTTTACCTTTGGCAATTTGTAACTTTACCTTTTGCGAAATTAGAGGTAAGTATCAGGAGAACATGATAGCAAAAGAGGTATCTCGAATGCTTAACTCTAGACAATTTGTAATTTTACCTTTTGTCAAATTAGAGGTAAGTATCAGGAGAACATGATAGCAAAAGAGGTATCTCGAATACTTTACCTTTGGCAATTTGTAACTTTACCTTTTGCGAAATTATAGGTATGTATCAGGAGAACATGATAGCAAAAGAGGTATCCGGAATACTTTACCTTTGGGAATTTGTAACTTTGCCTTTTGCGAAATTATAGGTAAGTATCAGGAGAACATTATAGCAAAAGAGGTATCTCGAATACTTTACCTTTGGCAATTTGTAACTTTACCTTTTGCGAAATTATAGGTAAGTATCAGGAGAACATGATAGCAAAAGAGGTATCAGGAATACTTTACCTTTGGCAATTTGTAACTTTACCTTTTCCCGAATTAGAGGTAAGTATCAGGAGAACATGACAGCAAAAGAGGTATCTCGAATGCTTAAATATTGACAATTTGTAACATTACCTTTTGCCAAATTAGAGGTAAGTATCAGGAGAACATGATAGCAAAAGAGGTATTTCGATTACTTTTCCTTTGGCAATTTGTAACTTTACCTTTTGCGAAATTAGAGGTAAGTATCAGGAGAACATGATAGCAAAAGAGCTATCTCGAATGCTTAAATATTGACAATTTGTAACTTTACCTTTTGCCAAATTAGACTTAAGTATTAGGAGAACATGATAGCAAAAGAGGTATCTCTAATACTTTACTTTTAGCAATTTGTAACTTTGCCTGTTCCCAAATTAGAGGTAAGTAACAGGAGAAGATGATAGCAAAAGAGCTATCCGGAATACTTTACCTTTGGGAATTTGTAACCTTACCTTTTGCGAAATTAGTGGTATGTATCAGGACAACATGATAGCAAAAGAGGTATCTCGAATACGTTACCTTTGGCAATTTGTAACTTTACCTTTTGCGAAATTATAGGTAAGTATCAGGAGAACATGATAGCAAAAGAGGTATCTCGAATACTTTACCTTTGGCAATTTGTAACTTTACCTTTTGCGAAATTATAGGTAAGTATCAGGAGAACATGATAGCAAAAGAGGTATCCGGAATACTTTACCTTTGGGAATTTGTAACTTTGCCTTCTGCGAAATTATAGGTAAGTATCAGGAGAACGTGATAGCAAAAGAGGTATCTCGAATACTTTACCTTTGGCAATTTGTAACTTTACCTTTTGCGAAATTATAGGTAAGTATCAGGAGAACATGATAGCAAAAGAGGTATCTCGAATGCTTAACTCTTGACAATTTGTAATTTTACCTTTTGTCAAATTAGAGGTAAGTATCAGGAGAACATGATAGCAAAAGAGGTATCTCGAATACTTTACCTTTGGCAATTTGTAACTTTACCTTTTGCGAAATTATAGGTAAGAATCAGGAGAACATGATAGCAAAAGAGGTATCCGGAATACTTTACCTTTGGGAATTTGTTACTTTGCCTTCTGCGAAATTATACGTAAGTATCAGGGGAACATGATAGCAAAAGAGGTATCTCGAATACTTTACCTTTGGCAATTTGTAACTTTACCTTTTGCGAAATTATAGGTAAGTATCAGGAGAACATGATAGCAAAAGAGGTATCTCGAATGCTTAACTCTTGACAATTTGTAATTTTACCTTTTGTCAAATTAGAGGTAAGTATCAGGAGAACATGATAGCAAAAGAGGTATCTCGAATACTTTACCTTTGGCAATTTGTAACTTTACCTTTTGCGAAATTATAGGTAAGAATCAGGAGAACATGATAGCAAAAGAGGTATCCGGAATACTTTACCTTTGGGAATTTGTTACTTTGCCTTCTGCGAAATTATAGGTAAGTATCAGGGGAACATGATAGCAAAAGAGGTATCTCGAATACTTTACCTTTGGCAATTTGTAACTTTACCTTTTGCGAAATTATAGGTAAGTATCAGGAGAACATGATAGCAAAAGAGGTATTTCGAATGCTTAACTCTTGACAATTCATAATTTTACCTTTTGTCAAATTAGAGGTAAGTATCAGGAGAACATGATAGCAAAAGAGGTATCTCGTATACTTTACCTTTGGCAATTTGTAACTTTACCTTTTGCGAAATTAGAGGTAAGTATCAGGAGAACATGATAGCAAAAGAGGTATCTCGAATGCTTAAATCTTGACAATTTGTAATTTTACCTTTTGTCAAATTCGAGGTAAGTATCAGGAGAACATGATAGCAAAAGAGGTATCTCGAATACTTTTCCTTTGGCAATTTGTAACTTTACCTTTTGCGAAATTAGAGGTGAGTATCAGGAGAACATGATAGCAAAAGAGGTATCCGGAATACTTTACCTTTGGGAATTTGTAACTTTACCTTTTGCGAAATTATAGGTAAGTTTCAGGAGAACATGATAGCAAAAGAGGTATCTCGAATACTTTACCTTTGGCAATTTGTAACTTTACCTTTTGCGAAATTAGAGGTAAGTATCAGGAGAACATGATAGCAAAAGAGGTATCTCGAATGCTTAAATATTGACAATTTGTAACATTACCTTTTGCCAAATTAGACTTAAGTATTAGGAGAACATGATAGCAAAAGAGGTATCTCGAATACTTTACTTTTAGCAATTGGTAACTTTGCCTTTTCCCAAATTAGAGGTAAGTATCAGGAGAACATGGTAGCAAAAGAGGTATCTCGAATACTTTTCCTTTGGCAATTTGTAACTTTACCTTTTGCGAAATTATAGGTAAGTATCAGAAGGACATGATAGCAAAAGAGGTATTGCGAATGCTTAACTCTTGACATTTTGTAATTTTACCTTTTGCGAAATTATAGGTAAGTATCAGCAGAACATGATAGCAAAAGAGGTATCTCGAATACTTTTCCTTTGGCAATTTGTAACTTTACCTTTTGCGAAATTATAGGTAAGTATCAGGAGAACATGATAGCAAAAGAGCCATCCGGAATACTTTACCTTGGGGAATTTGTAACTTTGCCTTTTGCGAAATTAGAGGTAAGTATCAGGAGAACATGATAGCAAAAGAGGTATCTCGAATGCTTAACACTTGACAATTTGTAATTTTACCTTTTGTCAAATTAGAGGTAAGTATTAGGAGAACACGATAGCAAGAGAGGTATCTCGAATACTTTACTTTTAGCAATTTGTAACTTTGCCTTTTCCCGAATTAGAGGTAAGTATCAGGAGAACATGGTTGCAAAAGAGGTATCTCGAATACTTTACCTTTGGCAATTTGTAACTTTACCTTTTGCGAAATTATAGGTAAGTATCAGGAGAACATGATAGCAAAAGAGGTATCCGGAATACTTTACCTTTGGGAATTTGTAACTTTGCCTTCTGCCAAATTATAGGTAAGTATCAGGAGAACATGATAGCAAAACAGGTATCTCGAATACTTTACCTTTGGCAATTTGTAACTTTACCTTTTGCGAAATTATAGGTAAGTATCAGGAGAACATGATAGCAAAAGAGGTATCTCGAATGCTTAACTCTTGACAATTTGTAATTTTACCTTTTGTCAAATTAGAGGTAAGTATCAGGAGAACATGATAGCAAAAGAGGTATCTCGTATACTTTACCTTTGGCAATTTGTAACTTTACCTTTTGCGAAATTAGAGGTAAGTATCAGGAGAACATGATAGCAAAAGAGCTATCTCGAATGCTTAAATATTGACAATTTGTAACTTTACCTTTTGCCAAATTAGACTTAAGTATTAGGAGAACATGATAGCAAAAGAGGTATCTCTAATACTTTACTTTTAGCAATTTGTAACTTTGCCTGTTCCCAAATTAGAGGTAAGTAACAGGAGAAGATGATAGCAAAAGAGCTATCCGGAATACTTTACCTTTGGGAATTTGTAACCTTACCTTTTGCGAAATTAGTGGTATGTATCAGGACAACATGATAGCAAAAGAGGTATCTCGAATACGTTACCTTTGGCAATTTGTAACTTTACCTTTTGCGAAATTATAGGTAAGTATCAGGAGAACATGATAGCAAAAGAGGTATCTCGAATACTTTACCTTTGGCAATTTGTAACTTTACCTTTTGCGAAATTATAGGTAAGTATCAGGAGAACATGATAGCAAAAGAGGTATCCGGAATACTTTACCTTTGGGAATTTGTAACTTTGCCTTCTGCGAAATTATAGGTAAGTATCAGGAGAACGTGATAGCAAAAGAGGTATCTCGAATACTTTACCTTTGGCAATTTGTAACTTTACCTTTTGCGAAATTATAGGTAAGTATCAGGAGAACATGATAGCAAAAGAGGTATCTCGAATGCTTAACTCTTGACAATTTGTAATTTTACCTTTTGTCAGATTAGAGGTAAGTATCAGGAGAACATGATAGCAAAAGAGGTATATCGAATACTTTACCTTTGGCAATTTGTAACTTTACCTTTTGCGAAATTATAGGTAAGAATCAGGAGAACATGATAGCAAAAGAGGTATCCGGAATACTTTACCTTTGGGAATTTGTTACTTTGCCTTCTGCGAAATTATAGGTAAGTATCAGGGGAACATGATAGCAAAAGAGGTATCTCGAATACTTTACCTTTGGCAATTTGTAACTTTACCTTTTGCGAAATTATAGGTAAGTATCAGGAGAACATGATAGCAAAAGAGGTATCTCGAATGCTTAACTCTTGACAATTTGTAATTTTACCTTTTGTCAAATTAGAGGTAAGTATCAGGAGAACATGATAGCAAAAGAGGTATCTCGAATACTTTACCTTTGGCAATTTGTAACTTTACCTTTTGCGAAATTATAGGTAAGAATCAGGAGAACATGATAGCAAAAGAGGTATCCGGAATACTTTACCTTTGGGAATTTGTTACTTTGCCTTCTGCGAAATTATAGGTAAGCATCAGGGGAACATGATAGCAAAAGAGGTATCTCGAATACTTTACCTTTGGCAATTTGTAACTTTACCTTTTGCGAAATTATAGGTAAGTATCAGGAGAACATGATAGCAAAAGAGGTATTTCGAATGCTTAACTCTTGACAATTCATAATTTTACCTTTTGTCAAATTAGAGGTAAGTATCAGGAGAACATGATAGCAAAAGAGGTATCTCGTATACTTTACCTTTGGCAATTTGTAACTTTACCTTTTGCGAAATTAGAGGTAAGTATCAGGAGAACATGATAGCAAAAGAGGTATCTCGAATGCTTAACTCTAGACAATTTGTAATTTTACCTTTTGTCAAATTAGAGGTAAGTATCAGGAGAACATGACAGCAAAAGAGGTATCTCGAATACTTTTCCTTTGGCAATTTGTAACTTTACCTTTTGCGAAATTAGAGGTAAGTATCAGGAGAACATGATAGCAAAAGAGGTATCCGGAATACTTTACCTTTGGGAATTTGTAACTTTACCTTTTGCAAAATTATAGGTAAGTTTCAGGAGAACATGATAGCAAAAGAGGTATCTCGAATACTTTACCTTTGGCAATTTGTAACTTTACCTTTTGCGAAATTAGAGGTAAGTATCAGGAGAACATGATAGCAAAAGAGGTATCTCGAATGCTTAAATATTGACAATTTGTAACATTACCTTTTGCCAAATTAGACTTAAGTATTAGGAGAACATGATAGCAAAAGAGGTATCTCGAATACTTTACTTTTAGCAATTGGTAACTTTGCCTTTTCCCAAATTAGAGGTAAGTATCAGGAGAACATGATAGCAAAAGAGGTATCTCGAATACTTTTCCTTTGGCAATTTGTAACTTTACCTTTTGCGAAATTATAGGTAAGTATCAGAAGGACATGATAGCAAACGAGGTATTGCGAATGCTTAACTCTTGACATTTTGTAATTTTACCTTTTGCGAAATTAGAGGTAAGTATCAGGAGAACATGATTGCAAAAGAGGTACCTCGATTACTTTACCTTTGGCTATTTGTAATTTTACCTATTGTCAAATTAGAGGTAAGTATCAGGAGAACATGATAGCAAAAGAGGTATCTCGAATACTTTACCTTTGGCAATTTGTAACTTTACCTTTTGCGAAATTATAGGTAAGTATCAGCAGAACATGATAGCAAAAGAGGTATCTCGAATACTTTACCTTTGGCAATTTGTAACTTTACCTTTTCCCGAATTAGAGGTAAGTATCAGGAGAACATGACAGCAAAAGAGGTATCTCGAATACTTTATCTTTGGCAATTTGTAACTTTACCTTTTGCGAAATTATAGGTAAGTATCAGGAGAACATGATAGCAAAAGAGGTATCCGGAATACTTTACCTTGGGGAATTTGTAACTTTGCCTTTTGCGAAATTAGAGGTAAGTATCAGGAGAACATGATAGCAAAAGAGGTATCTCGAATGCTTAACTCTTGACAATTTGTAATTTTACCTTTTGTCAAATTAGAGGTAAGTATTAGGAGAACACGATAGCAAGAGAGGTATCTCGAATACTTTACTTTTAGCAATTTGTAACTTTGCCTTTTCCCGAATTAGAGGTAAGTATCAGGAGAACATGATTGCAAAAGAGGTATCTCGAATACTTTACCTTTGGCAATTTGTAACTTTACCTTTTGCGAAATTATAGGTAAGTATCAGCAGAACATGATAGCAAAAGAGGTATCTCGAATACTTTACCTTTGGCAATTTGTAACTTTACCTTTTCCCGAATTAGAGGTAAGTATCAGGAGAACATGATAGCAAAAGAGGTATCCGGAATACTTTACCTTTGGGAATTTGTAACTTTGCCTTTTGCGAAATTAGAGGTAAGTATCAGGAGAACATGATAGCAAAAGAGGTATCTCGAATGCTTAACTCTTGACAATTTGTAATTTTACCTTTTGTCAAATTAGAGGTAAGTATTAGGAGAACACGATAGCAAGAGAGGTATCTCGAATACTTTACTTTTAGCAATTTGTAACTTTGCCTTTTCCCGAATTAGAGGTAAGTATCAGGAGAACATGATTGCAAAAGAGGTATCTCGAATACTTTACCTTTGGCAATTTGTAACTTTACCTTTTGCGAAATTATAGGTAAGTATCAGGAGAACATGATAGCAAAAGAGGTATCCGGAATACTTTACCTTTGGGAATTTGTAACTTTGCCTTTTGCGAAATTAGAGGTAAGTATCAGGAGAACATGATTGCAAAAGAGGTATCTCGAATGCTTAACTCTTGACAATTTGTAATTTTACCTTTTGTC
The DNA here is from genome assembly GCF_051401765.1 of Calliopsis andreniformis. Classification (NCBI taxonomy): domain Eukaryota; kingdom Metazoa; phylum Arthropoda; class Insecta; order Hymenoptera; family Andrenidae; genus Calliopsis; species Calliopsis andreniformis. Next base: position 5,239,050 of record NC_135067.1, on the reverse strand, counting down.
AAATTAGAGGTAAGTATCAGGAGAACATGATAGCAAAAGAGGTATCTCGAATGCTTAACTCTTGACAATTTGTAATTTTACCTTTTGTCAAATTAGAGGTATGTATCAGGAGAACATGATAGCAAAAGAGGTATCTCGAATACTTTGCCTTTGGCAATTTGTAACTTTACCTTTTGCGAAATTAGAGGTAAGTATCAGGAGAACATGATGGCAAAAGAAGTATCTCGAATGCTTAACTGTTGACAATTTGTAATTTTACCTTTTGTCAAATTAGAGGTAAGTATCAGGAGAACATGATAGCAAAAGAGGTATCTCGAATACTTTACCTTTGGCAATTTGTAACTTTACCTTTTGCGAAATTAGAGGTAAGTATCAGGAGAACATGATAGCAAAAGAGGTATCTCGAATGTTTAAATATTGACAATTTGTAACTTTACCTTTTGCCAAATTAGACTCAAGTATTAGGAGAACATGATAGCAAAAGAGGTATCTCGAATACTTTACCTTTGGCAATTTGTAACTTTACCTTTTGCGAAATTATTGGTAAGTATCAGGAGAACATGATAGCAAAAGAGGTATCTCGAATACTTTACCTTTGGGAATTTGTAACTTTGCCTTTTGCGAAATTAGAAGTGAGTACCAGGAGAACATAATAGCAAAAGATGTTTATGAAAAATTGGCAGGAAATGAAATTCAGGTTTTAGTGGAAATGCCGAAAATTATCTGGTGGTCATGGTACGTGTTATAGTCTATTGAAAAATTAGTGGTATATGGAATTTAATTCTTGTTCGAAATGTGGTAGTGGATCAAGTGTAGAGAGTATCAAGAGAACATGATGTGAGGGAAGTATCTCGGAAGTTTCAAAAGAGATATTTTCTGATGGAAGTAGAGTGACGTATCAGGAATGTGGTTTAATATGTCAGTAAACGCACAGTATTGTTTTTACAGTGATTTTTATTTGTACAGTTTGGTTTGGAGGATATTATACAATTGTAGTGTACAATGTTGTGTATACAATTAATATTAGGTGTGATATAAATAATACAATTCTGAGTTTTTAGCTGATATAATTTATTAGTAAAATAGTTAAATGTTTCAATGAATGCGGGCAGTGGTCATGATCCTTTGAATGAAGTTTATTGTGTATAAAACACTGCATTCTCTCTGCTGCGGTATTTTGATCGAATTTTTCATATCCAACCGGTTTTATACTGGAACATGTTAATTACTGTCTTTTAATCGTTGTCGTTCGCTGCATCAACATGCCAATTACCTTATCTAATCACTAAACAGATACACAGATATACAATGATAGTCGCCTTATTAAAGACGAGATAGGAAGATTTCAACTTAAACCTTACCTGCAATTAAATTCTTCAACCTAAGACAGTTGACGATGTCCCTTGATAGATACTGTATTTCATGGCATATGATCTGAACACTGATCAAAGGTGCCGGTCTCTTAAAATCCTATGAGCCTTTTACATAAATCATGGGGGGGTAACCAAAGAATCGATTGTGGTTCTCAATTCCACTCTTCGATATCTCGAGAGCGACTGAGGATCGTGTTTCTCGCACAGGGTATTTATGTCTTTTTGATGACAGACAGGTTGACCGATTAATTCACGAACACTTGATATTTCCGATAAAAATAATTGCAGGAATAATTTATGATATGTGTGTTAATTATAATTAAAAAATAATTGCAGGAATCATTTATGATATGTATGTTAATTAGATAAATATTCAAAGTAATTTTCGAAATAAATAATGTATTTTGTTACTCAACTTGTCATATAATAAAATAAATTATAAAGTACTTGCAACAAATCAATACTTTCAGGTTTGACCCCGATGTTCGGTACTGTTCATAACTCTTTTGAGTCCGTACATACTATTCCTGTCCCATGAGAAGTCCTCTGAAATGCATTAGGAGCAATGCATTCCAGGAGACTTACCGTGAGACACAAATGGTACCTATGCATATACTATGCTGTTCAGAAACACCCAGTATATATTTGCTACATAGCAAATTATTAAGAAATTTGCAATTTTTTATTTGTGGAATAATTTCTTTATTCAAAAAAAATCTATTTTGTTCTCAATGCTTAATCATTTATTGTATTTTTAATGACAAATCTATATCTTTCAACAATAATTCTGTTTCTAAAATGTTTAAATAATATAGTATTTGCTTTCTTTAATTCCACTGTTTATTGCACAGAAGAAAACAGATAAAAAGGTTTATAATTTATTATACAATAATTGTACATTATTTGAAACATTTCTTTGTATAACAAATAGTTCAGAACTAATTTATGGTGGTGGAGTTAGGTCACTCACCTTGTATTTGTAATTCAGAAAGGGAGTTTGTTTCAAATAAATTAGTCCGAAATCAATTTCTGAATAATCACTTTTATTTTTTATCCTTATCAATATTAAACAACGCAGTTACGTAAGAGTATATATATTACATGGAAAATTCTGTCTCCTGGCGCGCATGTACATATCTTCCCAACACGCGATTTCCCCGAGAGAAGAAAAAAGAAAATTCTACACCGGTCACTCTCGCTCGTCGCCCTTTCATTCTTGTCCTTTTTCTCTCTTTCGCTCTCACCCTCTCGCCCTCTTTCTCTCGTGTTCCTGTACCGAATTCGAACATCCTCCGCTTCCTGTTAGAAGTTTAACATCAATCAAAATCTATAGGTTGGACACACATCGCGATTCCTTCGATGTTTCATCAGTTTCGTACGTTTCGATAAAGAAAATAAATTTTTCAGTTTCTGATTCTATGGAAAAATGAATAACAAGAAATCTCTCTCCATATCACATCAACATCTCTAATTATAAGATCAAGATGTTACAGGGATTATCAAGTTCTTTGGTTTCTTTCGAACTGCTTTGATTTTTCGTTTTCTCTTTGATCTGGTAGTTTGAACTTGAGTATAGTGATAGGAGAGTTGGGATCGCCACGTTCATTTGCAATATTAATTTTTCAAGACCAAAAAGTAGTTGAAAAGGTTGATAGGTCCAATAGGCTTAGAGAATTGGTAAGGAGGAAAGGATCTTGATGGAACCCTCGTCATTTCGAGAAGGAAACTGGTCGAGGAACGAAGGAAAACGTTCGATCAAAGATAGCGAGAAAAAGAAGCAAACGTTTCTGACTCACTGACGTAATATCTTTTTCTTCAGGTTCCCTAACATGTCACTCTCATTGGAAGATAATTCTCGCTGTCAGTTGCACCTGAGTACACGACGACGATCATCGAAACTCATAAAACAGTTCTGGAGCAAATTACAGTAATTTCGAAGTACGTTTCTTTGGGTACGGCGCTGGATGGACTGACGATAATCGAACGCGAATACAATTTTCAATTATTATTTGAAATAATATTTTGTAGCTCCACGTTACATAAAATTAATGAAAATATTTTTATGAAAAGAGCAAATTTCCTCTAACGGAAAGAATTATAAATCTAGAATCTCAAAAACTGAAGAATTTATTTTTTCTTTACTAATTCTTCTCATATCTAGTCATTTTATTTCTTGTCTAATGAATTTTTTTGATTCTCTGTATTCGCATTCGAGGTTCATCTAGCAACCGCGCATTGTAATAGGCCATTTCTTCCTATCTAAAAATTCGAAAGACTAATTAAAGAAAGCAAAGAGCAATGTACCACGTCAAGATTCCGCTTTTATCGCTCTTTCGCCAACATTTTATTTCGGAAGAGACTTTCCAATACTTTTCTCGCTAAGAAATTAGGAAAAGTCTCTAGAAATCTGTTGTAATCCAGAAGAAAGCAAAGTAAGGTTCTGTTCGAAAATACTTAGCATTCATCTAGGGAAGATTTCAAAAACTCGCTACAAACTATAGTGATTCAATACATTCTTTAAAACTTCTCTAGAAATAAAAGAGGAAATTCACTAAGACAATTGAACAGAAAAATCGTGATGGAAGAAAATCTAGGGAAAGAAACTCTTCCGATTTTGTCACTAACTCGATACATCAATTTTTCATTAGAGTCGAAGGGGAAGAGATACTTCTCTACATCAAGTCTAACGTCACAGGGACTTTGTGAGTGGATTACAGGCACTGTTCCCTTACAAAGTGGCACAGACATCCAAAATATACCTAACACTTTAACACAGGGGCAATGTTAGTAATATTACCTACGATTGGCTCTACGTATTTCTTCCAAGCCTGCGATTGGTCGAATCTATACATCTGTATTAGAGTGCAAGGTATTTTTTAACTGTCTGTATTGTTTTCTCATCGAAGTTCCCTTTTCGATTCTATTCTCACACTTTCATTTCTTTACACGATGAAATTTCTTCAACAATTGACTAATACTGATCCGTTTATAGATGTATCATTAATTATGTTGGATCATATGGCTTTTGATTCGTGAATTAGCATTAGAGGTTTTTTCATTTACGTATTTAATCTTGAAACAATTTGAATAATGCTTATTATCTTCTACTTAAGGGATGGTCAAAAAAGGTTTCCAATAGGTATTCGTATCTATGAATAATTTTAAAATAATACCTGTTATGGTGCTACCAGTGGTCAGTTCTGAGGAGTCCTCTCACTTTAAATGATATGTACTTTGATATGGTTTTTAATAAGTATTTTTTTGGCTTTTATTCAAATGTCTTTTTGACCATCACTGCAAGCAAAGATTATGACTAATAATTCGAACTAAAGAATTGAATTAAAAGATTACATAAAACTATACTGTAGGTCGTTTAAACAAACTTGGCTGAGCTGTCGTAAATTCTGAAGTGTGGAAGGATTATTGATTCTTTCTGCACATATTTCGACAAGTTCTGGCCTAAAGGATTTGCCAAGTTTGTGTGGTATAACTATATACTGTAATAGTTTGAGTCAGTAATTCGTAGTTTTAAAAATAAATCTGACATTAGTTAGACGTTAGACAATTATAATTGATTGGATTAATTATATCCAGATTAAATTTAGTTTAAGTTAACAAGTTAAAACAGACTTCAGATGCTACTTCAAGAACCGATGAAACTTGTCCAAGCTTATCATTCATCACTAATGAAGCGGATCCTGGAACAGTGATCACCGCTTCTAATTAATTGGTAGGTGCAAGGGGTGGTGGAAGGACGTTTTCTAATGATTTCATTGAAATCGAATCTCTTTTCTTCCTGAAAACTCAAGAAATATAGGTGGGTGTATCTATTTTCATCTTTCAAAATTGCCCCTTCTTGCTATCGGGCACCTTTATCATCGTTCTTAATGACTCGAAACCACCAACTATATAATTATTATATTTCAAAGTGAACTATCTAAATATCTGTAAAATTATTTAATTAATTAGTAGCTCTTAATAACTATTGCAAATGCAAAGGAAATTACGTTGACCACCCTTCGTCACCCCCAGCACCCTCGTCTTACAGGGGTTGTGGACGAAAAACTAAAAATTCTAAGACAGTGGCCTCGATCGTGGATCGTTGGATCCCTGATCGGGCCCGATCAATCGTCGCGCATAGAAAGTATCTCGTTTCGTGTTATATAATATAATACATATATGTATATAATATATATATATAATATATATATATTAGAAAATTTTAACAGACGCTTTAATACTTAAAGATAAATATTTAGATCGATCTCGTGCATTCTCACGAACATTCTCTCCCTCCCTATCACACTGTCTCTCTTTCTCTCTCTCCCTCTCTTTCAAGGATTCTCATGGTTGCTATCCCTGCAAAAGGTGCAGACTGATATGTGAAAAGATCACCGATCGATATGTAGATCCGAGAATAGAAGAAACGGATAGACGTAAAGTACGTGTGCTGCCCCCTGTAAGCTGTGTCACATTCGATTTTCCTATTTTCCCCATTCATCTGTTTCCTTTTTTATCTTCTTTAATTTGGCATTCGTATCTTCCGGGGGGTTAAGGTGTTCAATCTTTTCCTTTTCTCAAAGCACAGTCTTCCATTTACTGCTTTTTACACTCTTCCCCGTTATTTTCATTTCTTTCTTTTTTTACTTCTCCATGCGTGTGATACCTCCTTTGGCAAAGACTCAAGTGAACAGAGAAACGTTCATCTTCGATTCTACATTCAAAATTGTATAAATGGAGGATGCCTGTCTGCAAGAGTGTTGCTCTAGTAAGGCCTATGGGACTTCAGACTGTAGTCGCAACAAAGTGAATTGACCGCTCGAGGTCGCCACTAGGCGGCTTCCCCCACTACATCGCTTGGCGACGCCCCTAACACTACTTCATCGCTCGGCCACGCCAATAACACTACTTCGTCACTTAGCCACGCCTCTAACACTATTTCGTCACTCTCCCGCGGATTCGATACTCTAAAAAAGTCCCAAGTTTCCTTATCTCCTGAGTAGTAGTCCTAAAGGACCAATTCTAAACTTTGTTTCGTCTACAGAAATTTACAGATCACATGTACCATCTCGCGGAATAACAACGACAAGAAGACTACAATGAATGTTTGAAAATAATACAAAGTGAGAATAGTTTTGGAACATCAAAGACTTTTATGATCTTTCACATCTTGCTTACTGAACTGCAACCCCCACGGTGGACCAGTCAACGTGGTCCAAGCAAGGGGGCGTGCAGATGTCGTGTAAGCGATTCATGGATAAAACTCTTGAAACGACCAATGACGAATGATTCTTATTTTTTTCTTTTTTACCGTGTTTAAATTGTTGCGTTAGTCGAGGTAAGACGTGTATGCGAGTTTATAGTAGTTAAGCTTAGATTTAGGATTACAATACGTTACGCTAAGCTTCCTTCATATGGGAAAGACTAGATTTAGGCAAGATCGTATATATTGTGTTAATTCTTTTTTTTTTTCAAAGTTTTCTTTTCATTGGGTAGGTTTTCTCCTAAGGACATTCTCTCTGAAGCACTCTTCGACTCAGGAACGAATTTTTTTCTCTTTCTTGCTCTCTCATTCACGGACTCTTTCTTTCTCTCTCTCTCTGTTTCTCTCATACATTTTCACTCTTTCGCTCTCTCATTTGTCTCATTCTTTCTCGTTCTCTCTCGGCTAGCGGTACGTTTAAATTTATCTCTTAGGAATTAAAATGCTCTCTTGGAAAACACAAGTTTCGCTTTATACTAGGAATGATAATGGTCTCTTTTCTCCTCCTCGTTCCCTCCCACCCCCCATTCTGCTACTTCGTTCTGTGCTTTCGGTCTCCAACAGCTCTGCCTCGTCGTTCGACGATTATCCCCTCTGTCTTTCCTTCCTTTCATATAACTAGGATAATAAATATTGCCGCGAAAATTATTTGCTACAGTTCGTCCCAAACAGTAGTCAACAAGTTCGTCCCCTTGGAGACTCGCGGATTCGCCATTTTGGCTTTTTTAGAAATCTGAAATCTAAATTTTAGAAATGTAATTGATCTTTAGGATATGTAACATCGTTGGAGTGCATTAACGTCGTAAATCGATCAAAGGTAGTTGGAAATTGACGTGAAAGAGGCTCGAGGAAGGTCAGAATCTCAAAGCTGGACATTCTGATCGATTTTCGACGTTAAGGTGCCCCTGTTTTTCGATTTTCAATGTTCAAATGGTGTTATGAGGGTGTTTTCTTTCATGGGTTCGATTTGCTTAGATTTCGATCAAAAAGGGAATAGGAATTAGAAGTTTGAGGAAGATTGTTAAAATAGATTCATTCTGAGAAGTTGTTGCTAGTAGGATAGAGTATCTTCTGATGATGATCTTTCTAAAGCATTTTCTTAATTTTTAACCGATTTGCTATTGGAATCAGAGATTTGAGTAAATTTGAAATAATATTGTTTGATATATTATTTCAAATAACGCATTATTTTATTTCATTGTTATTTCATTTTTTAAATGTATATTTATTTTTAAAAATAATTTTGAAAATTAGCATTTTGCTATTTGAAAGATTTAAATAATAAAATATTGAAACTGTGAAAAAATATTGTACTGCATTGTAACTGTGTAAAATACTGTATTAAATTTACTATTCAAAGTGGAACCATTATGATGATTATTCAGTTGTTAGGTTTTAAAATTGGTATTATTTTTAATAAAACGATATTATCTATATTGTCAAATAATGTATTAAAAAATGATGAACCTAAACATTATTTGCAATAGTGACTTTTTGTTTTCATTTTAATTAAATTTATCCAGGGCTAATAACACTGCATAATATGGTGAAGTCACTGCAATTCCATTACGAAAAGTGATTAATTGTAGTATACAAAAAATTCACAATTTTCTAATTTGTTAATCATTGTACGTTACTTATAAATATTCTTTGTGTTAAAGATGAAGATTTGAATTCCTATGACTGCAATGACTCGACCATACAGCTAAGGATGATGATTACTGTTTTCCTCATTTAAGTACAATATCAGTGTATCAATTGGTCCTCTAATGAAGCAATGCTTGCGAAAAGTTGGAATATTTCTTTCAAAAAGACATAACCTATATTTAAATGCTTCAACAGTGAGAATTGTCTAAATACTCTCAAAAACAGAGGAAACATTTTCAAATTAATCTCAAAAAGTATCATGAAAGTTTCATTCATGAAAATATTCATAATTAAATATTTCTATAGAAATTCCACCACTAACATCATCACAGAAGATCTATCAAATGTTCACGCTATACATTAGGAAGCGTTAAACTGAGAGAAACAATTTTTCTAAAGAAGATCTGTCTCAGGAATCCTTATCATCGAATATACATCTCCACCAGTAGCTCAGGAACAATAACAACTAACCTTACTCAATAAAGTACATTTCAGTGATTTAGAAAAATTAAGGACACTGAAAATCCCAAAAGTATTGTGTTCAGGGACAAAACAACTTGAATGGAATGAAGAATTATCTCCAAGGAAACCCACAACCAAGTTTTGTTTATAGAGGAAATCGTCGAATATTATATTATAATAAATTTGCTATTGTAGAACCTGAGAAAATGAGTCACAATGGATTACATATACAATTTTATAAGAGAGCTTTTCTGAGAAGCAGAGCTAACTTATCTATTAATCATTTAATTTCTGGCGTTCCAAAAGCTTGGAATCATTTTCTATATTAAGGAAAATTAAATTTCTTTTACTGAGCACACTATTTAAGTAAGAGTAAACAATTTTGTTACTTATTGCACTATATTGGAAGAAAAAGATTGTAATAATTATTAACAATATTAACGTTGAGTTAAGAATACTTTTCTACACACTATAATTTTAATGAAAATTAACAAGTGATTCCAGTTTTTTGGCCTTCCAAAAGTTTTAGTAATATACATGTACATACCTACACTAAGGAAGAACAATCTAAAAAAAAAAACGTCGAGATTTTTGACATTTCCTAGGTTGTGGGTTCCCTTAACGAAATGCGTAGTTACTTGAACTGTGATCCAGAGCCAATGGCCCACCGCGAGCTCCGAAGGGGTCGTTTTTCGTCGGTGAACGTTCGATGCCGGTCAGGCTTACGTCGTAATTTATCTTATATTTTCAAATATATATATATTTGTGTGGGTTTCCGTCTGGTGCTCAGTCGTCCCAGGTGGGGAAGTTCACCTGGTCAACGAAGAGGGACGGACCACTGTTTGTGTCTGGCCTCTGAGTTGGTGTTCCACCGAAATTCGTGCTGCCGAACACTGGCTGGCCGAACGCGTCCAGTTGCTGACCCTCGTAGATGCTGCGATCGGTCGTCGAGTAGGATGAAGGATGATGAGTAGGTTGCTGCGGTCTCTGCGGATCCGTAACCGTCAGTTCTATATTCCCTGCAGCTGTATTCTCCTCGAGGTTTTCCGACGCGCTTGCCTCCTCGAGGCTACTGTGCTTGATGCCGTAGTAGAAGTACATAATGAAGCCTGAAATAGAAATAAGTGGTTTGAGTCTTGAGCTTGAAACCTTGGAGAGGGCGTTTAATTGGCGGTACATTAAAATCAGACATACAGGCTTTTAACAGCACATATATGTGGTTGTAGGGCAAAACGACCTATGTCATATTCTCAAAAAAATTGAAGTTAAAGCTTTAATTGAGACCTAGAATCTGGAATTTATATTTTCAGAAAGAAGAAAGGGCACTAAAAGAATTTTTTCGTATAAAAATAAGGGTTCAAGAAGACACAAGTTCGTGAGACAGTATTGAAGCTGATAACTTTAAACGCCAGTAACTCGAAAACGAAAACATGTCACTTAGATAGTTTTGTCTTGCAGTTACAGATATTTCAGCGACCAAAATCCAGTAACATCAGTTTTGATCAAGGGTAATATTTATCGACGATAGTATTAATAATATTACTGATATTAACCGATAATTCTAATGTTTGGCAATGAGAAACACACTTTCTAAATTATGGACAGTAATATTTTAACATTAAGAAGCTAGGGGTCTAAGAATTTGGAAATTGGACAACTAAAGAATTGAGAGATTTAAAACAACTTGAAAAGTGGGAAGTCAGAATAATGGAAGTTAGGGGATTGGAAAATTAGAATTGTCTAGTAGACTGGAGACGAAGTCAAATCTAGGGAATTAGAGAACTGGGAAGACAGAAGCGTGGGGATTACAGAGCTAGGAAAGATAGGAACCATAGGAATTAGAAACCTGACAGGTCAGAGCCATAGGAATTAGGGGATTAGAAAATCATAATTATAGGAACTAGAGAATTGGGAACTCGTAGAGTCATGGAAATTAGGAAAGTGAATCATTCATGCTACCTGGGATCAAGGAATTGGGTCTTCAGAACTCGAGAGATTAGAAAAATAAGAAATCAGAGCTAAACTAGAAAATTAGAGTCATAAGAATTAGAAAACTGGAAAATTGAAACTATAAGAATCAGGGATCTAGAAAATTAGACTCATAAGAATTAGAGTATTGGGGATTCAGAGTAATGGACGCTAGGAAATTAATAAGTCAGAGTCATAGAGATTAAGGAATTAAGACATTTCCAATTTTCTAATTCCTATGAGTTTGATTTTTCAAATCCCTGGTTTTTGTACCTCTAATTTTTCAGTTTTCTAATTTTTATGGAATCATGGAGATGAGAGATGTAGGAAGTTAGAGCTACGGGAATTAGAGAAACAGAAAGTCAGAGTTGTGAGAAATGGAAAACTCTAAAGGTAGAATCAGAAGATTAGAGAACTAGAAATGTGGCTGTTATTCAGAGCCATAAGACTAGAACTGGAAAATTAAAGCAAAGGGGCTTAGAAGACTAGAAAATCAGAGTAACAGGAATTAGATAGCTTGTAAATCATTGATGTGGGACTTTGACAAGTTAGAGACATAAACATAAGAGAACTGGTTACTTTAACTTAGAGATTTAAAGATTTAGGCAATTTACGAAGCAGAAAATTAGGTATTAATATTACTAGTAACAAAAATTATATACTAATAAAGACTGAAGGATCTGAACAAAATAAAGAAAGGAAGGGAACACAGAACTAAGATATTAGATACTTTACCGAGTATCATCCAAACAGTAAATCTGACGAGAGTTAGGATGCTCAGCTTGAAAATGAGGTATATATTCACGGTAACAGCAATCGCAGGAACGAATGGCAGTCCCGGAGTCATAAACATTACGCTATTCCTAAAACATCATAAAGTTAAAGTAAATTACACCGAATTGCAACTGCATGATAATGAATCGTAATTGAACGACCACATGAATAGTACCTGTTTTGTGGCTTTCTGCTAATGGCAAGTAACACTCCAATTATGGCAAAAAGGAACAGGAACATTATTATTGTAGTAAACGTTCCCATATTCCCTAGAATTAACAATTTGTGCATTAATAACAATTTATATCTCCACGAATGTTCATTTCTGTAAGTTATATACTGATTCCAAAATTTCAGAATTACTCACCCATGCCACAAACGATGATCAAATCAAAGATCAAAATTAACAAGTAGAGCACCCCAACTAATTTCATAACGTAGCGTCCCGACGCTTCCGTCGCTGGACCTCTATCAACCCATGGGAAGATGGCAGGGCAGAGATACTGTGCTGCCTGAAAGATAATATATCATAAAATTATAGTAAGTAGGCAAATTAATTCAATAATGAAGAATTCACTTCTCCACATAATGAAGAACTAGGAACAGTTAGGAGCTCAGAAAACCTTAAAAAATTAATTTTTAACAAAATTTCTGATTATAATGAAACTTCTCAAATTTATAGAATAACAGAAAATTATTATTTTAGTATTTATTTTATTTGCTGATATTCATGCTAAAGAATTAAAAATCACTCTCAAAGTTGAGTGTGCAAAATTTAATTGGCTTAATATTTGGAAAGCTAGCACAGAGAAAAATGATTTCATTCCTATGCACAGGATCATACAGACTTGAGACACAATTTTAATCTTCAATAGTTTTTGAATAAAAATTTAATTTACATAAAATATAGTTTAAATGTATGTTGAGACAATATTATAGTTCTAAAGGTAGAATATTAGATAAGTCTACAATCCAGTTTGTATTGGGACAACAATATATTCAAGACTCAACGTCTTACCTGCAGTCTACGCTGAAGGTAATTCAAGGGTGGACCTATAATGGGCGTGTTTCCAGGGTACTGATGCGTACTGCCACAACTGGATGCAGCTGCTGCTGCATGCACACTACCATAGAACTTATTCTCAGTTCTATCACTGACGAGGTACTGGTCGTCTTTACCTAATCCCACTTCATCCTCCTCTGCTCCGTAGGTATCATCCGAGTCTGGCGAGGAACTGTTACATCTCCTCACTCGTCTCACCTGAAACAGATGCAAAATTGAGCGTAAACCGCTTGCTCTAAACGTGGCAAATTTAAATGCAGTAAATTGTGGGTATACTATATCTAAAAGAAATAATTTTAAGATAAATAAATACTGTATTAAGAAACAGGCAATCACATTTATTTTTTTCATTTCTTGAAAGTCATGTGCCCTTCTGGGGTACAAATCATCATACTTAATTTTCGTTCTATTTTGACATACAGTTATATATAAAATTATCGATGACAAGTATGAGGAATTTTAAGAGATGATTCTACATGTTTCGTTTCAGAATTATTAATATTATTGCAAAAGTTTCTCAAATTCGTTTGAAATATGTCTGGTTTGGAATTTATTCTACTGCCAACATGCACTAGTTAGGTCAGACACTGTAGTTAATAGAATAAGTATTTCCAAGTCAGACATATTTCAAGCATATTTTAGGGGTTTTCTCATCAATTAATAACTATAAAACAAAACCCCAAAACGCAATTACATTTGTCTTCATTTTTGTCTTATTTTAGCATCTGCAATCACTTCTTGAGATTTCTGATACCTCTAAACCAATACTCTGTAAATAAATCAAGTAACTAAGTTGCACTATACAATGTTAAATAAATCTTCAACTAGACTTAAATAAATCTGCAGATGTACTATTATAAAAGAACATCAACATTCAAAAAATAAGAGTAGACATCGTAATCGTATAATTCTGATGATGGTAGTTCTGTACGTGTCTGAAGGAATATGTTACCATGATGCGTTGACCATTGTTAGCCGCCTGAAGTTCCGACTGCGATGTCTGGACAGAGTTCAAGGCAGAGGTCAGTTGATCGGGTCTGAGCTCTTTCCCATAAGTTACTTGGCCATTTCCTTGGTTTTCCTTCGTCGGGGACCGACAGGGCGTTCTCAGACTTTGCGGTAAGAGCTCCACCAAGTTGGTGGAGTGTGGCTGATAACGGAGGATCAGAACGCAGGTAGACACTAAAGTGTAGGCGAGTAGAGTACCTAGAAATGATTAGAAACATTAAGGAAATATAATCTCTTTTAATACATAACTCTACCTTTAAGTTTGATAATGAGTAACATTGTTTTTGGAGGTAAATTATAATAGCTTAAGAAAGACAATCTATATTCATGTGAAATTGAAGAAGTTTAAAACATAATAAGAATATATAAACAAATACATTTTCATGTTGGCAGATGAAAATATTTGGGGTATACTTTAGAAAAAGTTCTTTGAGAAATGATTATGAAATGAAATTTTCATCATAAAATACATACATATAAAAACTGTAGAGACAGAGCAGGGCGATCAAACTATAATTAGATTAGTATCTCAATATATGTTTTAACAAGTTACTAGAGATTGGCAACACAATAAAACGTAAATGGAATTGTTCATTTAACCAAAGTAAATATTCCTCGGAACTTTCTAACGTGATAAAACCATTTCATTTATAATCATAGTACTGATTACTCAACATTGATTTAATAATAAACCTAATAAATTTAATAATAAATCTAAAAAATTTCTGTTGTTTGCCATGATCAGCAAGTAACACTTCAAGTACCACCGTGTTTTATACCAAATTTATTGTTTCTATATTAATCTGTACCAAGTTTGTACGTGATGTCGTAGACTATACATGTATTTTAAAATATTTACTTTAGAAATCTTATTAATTCTAAATTATTTCATAAAGACTATTTAAGTTGGTCTCTATATAAACACTAAATTGGTTATATAAAGCTACATATTTCCCAACACGAGACTCACCGATCGACATCATCTCTACCAAGACCTCCAGCTGAATTAACAGAGCGGCAAAAGCAGCACACATACCAGAAGTTAACGTTGCCAAAGCAGGAGTGCCTGTTGCTGGCCACACTTGGCTCAGACTCCTAAAAAACCAAAAACAAAAAACGATTAAGTAACATACATCATATCTATAAACATACTGTGGTTACATTTTATTGAAGAAATTGTTATATGTGATCCTTATTTGATGACTAGAGACTATACATTATTATTATGATCATTACCGAAATATAAGGCCATCCTGAGCCATGGCGTAGACTATCCTAGGCATAGGGAACATGCTACCGAACATGGACACCGTCAATCCAGCCAGTGCACCCACAGCAACAATATACTTGCATTTGTAAGCTCCAACCTGGCCAAACATCTCTACTAGCGCTGAGTCTTGATCGACTTCATCGTATGGAACTGGAACAAAATTAATGAATCCTTTAAATGTGGCAATTTTAATGGTTTTTGCTTTTTAGAATTGATTATTAGTTTTGTCTTAGATTTTATGTAATTTTTTTCAGTACATAACATACAATGCATTTTATATATTTTAATTTTAATTATATCTCACTTCTGGTTCTATTCGAGGACACTAAGAGTTCGTAAGTTTGTTTGTATAATATTTTGTTAATTTGTCATTGATTTGTATTTTGCCGAGTTCAGGACAATATTAAGAATTTTTATTGCCTTGATAAACTAAACTAATTTACATCGATCCCTGCTAAACTTCAATAATTTTATAAGTGGTTCTTAATGAGGTAGTGGCTCCATTTCGTGCGTAAACTGTTCTTTTTTTAATACTTATAATTCAAAAACAGTAATTCCTTAAGTTATGTCGTTATTGCAGCAAATGAGTGATACGAGTGACAGGGTATTCGAAGTCTTGACGAAGGTCTCAACTTTTCAAGATTTATCTAGATCTGGAAGGAGGTACCCAACATTGGACGATACCTAAGCTTCAGCGATGGCTTGGAAAGCCTCCCTAATCAATCAAAGTACAAAAAAGCGTATATTTTCGTTCCATGAAAGCGATCAGGCAATGAAAGAGAGGACTTTGTCGATATTTAAAAGCACAACGAGCTGTGCAGAGTGTCTGACGAGGATAGAGGATCACGATGGGGTAGCCAGAGATGCGTAAAGGGAGGTCAAGGCTGGCCAAGGGCCTTTTAGACGTCAGGCGGCATACTTCGAGCGAATAATCAATTGAAATGCCACCGACTAGCCGTTAATAATTATTTAGACAATTTTAGAGCACGTCGGTTGAGTCAATTGACGAATCGTGTAAGTCTAAAAATTATAAAACATAGATTTTTAGGAAAATAAGTATTATTCATCATAAATAGAATTTTCATAAAATATTAATTCATTATTTTATCCTATCGTTGCATTCCAACTTTGCAAACACCAGTTGAAACGGCACTACACAACAATTTCGTTATAAGTTCGTTGCTATAATCATCATAGTTTAGTATTAGTTAGAGTTAAGAAGTTCCGATCTGTACTTGTCTACACTGTCATGTCTTTGACAGGTCAATCTAATTGTAAGCTCAATATGAGTTTACCTCAGAATTGTGTCCTTCGCTATAAACTAGTAAGTTATTTGTGACTCTATATTGTGGAAACACTGTGCAGCTTATTTCTGTAGTTTGAATGTTATTATTTTTAAGATATTGGAGTTTAAAGTTTTTAACTTTAGTAGTCTTATGGACTTGTATCTTTTCGAATCATTATTTTTAAATAAAAAAATTCCTTTAATACCCTTCCTTCTTTCTAAATTATAAATCCTACATTTTAGGTCTCAATTGAGGCCTCAACTCAAATACTTTGAAAATGTCACACAGATTGTTCTGCCTTACATTCTTAGTTTTAGTTCTTTCATCAATTTTCGACAAAATGTTTCACAAAACCCTCAGGAAAAAAACTTGTTTCATTTTTCAAATGCACAGTTCAACTAGCAACGGTTATTAAAATGAAGGTGAGCATTTTCTATTCCCTTTGCCTTTCCTCGTTTCTTCCTCGACACCGAGGTCAATCAGAGCTCGCAATCAGTGACCTGCTTCGTGGAAGTTTTCGAGATGAAATAGCAACCGAGCTCTCATTCAGATATCCATAAGCGACAATGTTAAAAAAACCTTTGAGAAGTTTGACGACAAGGTAGCAATTTAAATGCTTCGAACTCTCGCTCGGACTTGTACTTCACATCGTCTGTAGTTGAAAGCTCTAGGAACGTTGGTTTTCAACGAGCCACTCACCAATCAGCGTCAGCACCATGCTGCTCGTGACGTACGCGACGAGAATTATGATCAACGACGAGACAATTGCGAGAGGGATGCTCCTCTTGGGGTTGTTCGCCTCCTCGCCGGTGGTTGCTATGATATCGAAGCCAATGAATGCGTAGAAACACGTCGCTGCACCGGTGAAAACCTGGAACAGTGGATATCCGATTACTAAAGGGGTATCAGTTTATCTTTGATCTTCGATTGGGATATTACAGGAGCATTAGAAATTATAATTTTCTAGGGCAGGGAAATTGGTGGCTAAGCGAAACTAAGGAAAAAACATATTTGTGAATTAATTAAGAAAATTTGTTTGATAAGTGTTCATGTGAATTGGGATTTGAACCTCGGATAATATGAAGGCACTTGAAAATATTAGTTATTTTGTTATAGAATCTATCACACAAATTTTGTTTTGTATTGCCTATGATAATATTTTAAGGACGTAGGAAGGAGATTTTCTATTTTAATGCTCACTTTTTAATGAGTCTTTGTCAATTTGTAGAACGTTTTAAGTTGAATGCGCCAATACTTGCTTTCTAAGCATATTATCAATAGTTTATGAGATATTAAGAATTAAATTTAAAATTTGAACAAATTTTTTCAATTAAATTTTCAAATATAATTTTCTTATCCTGGGAGATGCAAATATTGAAATGGCTTGTTGTTGAAAGTTTTTATTTTCAAATTATTAAATATTCGTATATTCAAATTTGTAGGTATTAAATATTATTCAAGTATTCGAGTATTCAAATATTCAAGTATTCAAATGCTTATTAAGCTGATCGAGCTTCTCAATATTTAAATATTAAATTATATTCTCAATATTAAAGTATCACAGTCTTCAGTTATTCATGTATTCAAGTATTTAAGTACTCAGAATGTAGTGGACAGGAAAATTTTCTAAGTCGCGTTTCCAATTTGGAATCAGAGAGTGACTCTATCTCGCCATCAATAGACAGTGTCTGTAGATAATACAATTCATATAACGAAAACAGTAATAGCAGATACCGACCTGTCAATCTCGAAAAAATAAATATTCAAGTATTATGGTATTTAGGAATATGGCACATATTCAAGTTGTACAAATATTTAAGTATTCAAACATTCAAGTATTTACATGTTAAGTCCCCATAAATGCTCAATTCTTCAAGTAGTCAAATTTTACATTTCAAATATTTTTGTTTGCAAATTATTTAGTGTTCTAATATCTGAATATTCCAATTTCTACATTTTCAAGTAATCGAATTTCTCACACATTTAAAATACATACTTTTAATTCTTAATATTTTATAGAGAAATTGCCATGTATCTTCAAAACTTTCGTCTCGACAAATTATTAGAAGTCAAAAAGTGAAGTAAGACTTCAGAAGACTAAAACAGACTTAAGTAACTGAACTAACAATGTTAGTAGACACCTAAAAGCAATTTTAATAGAGCTGGGACTTCTGATTATGGACGAAGAAATTGGAAAATTAGATTTTTGTTTGACAACGAAGCTCTTAAGGCCATTTCGAGTCCGAATGGATACGCGCTATTTAATTTTTTAAGTCCTTTTACCGCTGTTACGAATGTCTGATGCCTTTTGTTTCTGTGAGACTGAAGATGGAAACTTAATGCATTGTGGATACTTAATGCATTCCTCGCTCAGAACCATGAAACACAGGAATTTTCATTTCTGCAAGGCTAATGGGTACAAAGGCAAAACGCAGAAACTAGTGGAACAGCTCCGAAATAAGCTCAACACACGGTTCACTCTGAAATTAACATAGAGCAAGTGAAACAATATAGAAGATACTAGGAAGGAATTAAATCAATTCTGATGTTCGTGCGGAAGTATAGCTGACGTAGTAGAGCAATGCAATAATTCCGAAATAAAGCGAACATCGACAATAAGGTGAAACGAAATATACGTACCGATTTTATGTTTATTCTTTATGGTTTCTAATATTCAGTAGAAGTATTTTATAGTATAACAGTGGTTTAGTTATTAGAGCCTGAATGGAATTGATACATTTTTGGAATTGCTGCAAATACTGCACCTAGTAATATAAAATTGATTCGTTTTTGGAAGTTTAATGACCTTTTTCATTAAATTAGTTCTTTTTGGTATTATAACATTGCATGAACTGTAATTTATAAATTATTTAAAATATATTTTAGATAACGAAAAGATCAAAATTTTAAGACTCTTGTGGTACCTCAGAAAATTTAATTTAAAAAATTTTTAAATTAAAAACGAACTTCGTTCTCTACTTATAAGAAAAAATTACACAATTTTCATTTTTTCAATTCTCCCTAAAATATAAACTAAATTTTCTCTCTAAAATAAAACCTTCATACTGTCTCTAAACTTAACAAATAAAATCTAAAGAGCTTCTGAAATTATTTAAAAAAATTAAATTAACTACAACACAGATTAAGAGAAATGAAAAACAAAGGTGCGTGCATAAGTCATTTTCTCATTTAAAAGTAGATTAAATTTTGTTTTTTAACCCTCTGCACTTATCTTTCTTTTTGTAATGTCGAGTGCAGAAAATAGAGTTTTTCCCCACCTTTCAACAGCATTTTTCTGAGCAGGTTTCAATGTTTCTTATGTTTCTACATTATTCGAGATTTATTGGCAAACACACGGTGCTTCCAAGTTCCTCAAATATCCGCAGAGAAAAAGATCTGAAAGAAATTGAATCTCTGGAAGCAGAGCCAGTGAAACCTATGTATAATGAAAAATGTCAAAAACGTCCATGCTTTCGAAAATTTTCTACCTCTGACTTAAACTGAAATTCAATTTTCTGCACTTTATATTACACCAGAAAATATAAATAATTAAAAAGAAGAAAGTTATTCAATCTTCAAACTAGAATTACTGTAACCAATGTATGTCTATTTTGATCAAAAGCTGATCAAAAAGATCAAAAAAGAAAAATTTCATAAATCATCGAAACAATGTTCATTTATGCAATAGTGGCCAAAAAAATTGCAACATTCACAGAAAATACTATTTGTTGAATGTGAAAGTAATTATAAACATCGTACCTAAATTTCAAAAAACAAAAGTTAAGTATACTTTATACTTTATAATATTTCAGGATCGAAACGAATTCCTTATTAGGTTTCTCTAAGTGTATTTATAAAAATAAGAATTTGCATAAACATCTGCAGTCTACAGATAACACAGCCGATGAGTTCTCACGTATCAATTAAACCAAAACCATTGATATTTGTGATGAGTAGTAACAATGGCCACTGCTTACATTTCCTTACTTTTATTCAATGTTAACGACTAAAAACTACAATATTTTCAAAGGATAAAATGTACGTAGAAACTAAACATACGGTTCATTCTGACTCATCTGGTAGTTTCAGTATTAAATAGAAGAGCAACGTGTGCGTTATTCTATAGCAGCGTTGGTAGAGCAATTCCACACTAATAGGAAAAACATCTGCAAGCAGGCACTAAAACATTTGCCGAGAGAAAACCCACTCGAAAGCGTTCTTTTTCCACTGGAGAGACCGGCGAAGAAAAACAAACCAGAGAAACGCAAATCTAATTGACATCACGCGACACCGTGTTCAGGAACGAGAAATGCCAACCGTAGTGAAATTTTAATGGGCCCGAAAGAAGTCCTTTTGAAAGGAAAAAGCTCGCCAGCGTTGGAGGTTGCTGCGTGACCCTGTAGTATTTCGCCCCCGCAGTTCACGGACGCCTCTGCCCCGCCCACGCAACGCCAACAGAATGGATTCGTTGGCCGAGGGATAGCCGGGGGGTGCCGCATCGTCTGCAATCCCTCGGCCACTGAATCGCTTCTTATTCAGGCGTGGGAGGGTTGAATCAAAACGGACGAGCTACTTAGACGACAAAAGCCCCTTTGAAAACTTCGTTGCGCAGCCCTGTCGATCCATCCTCTCGAGCTTGGAAATTGAGAGCTCGAGGATACGTTGCATCTTGAAACAAATTCTTAAGTGCACTGACCTCGTTAAATAAACAATTCAAGGGGGTTGCGATTCAAAGTGTCCCTAGTTCCTAGAATTACCCTGATGGCACGAAAAGTAAATTACATGCCTTGCAATAAAGGGTGTAACTTTAGCTTTCGATAATTTAAGGAATGGTAGGAGAGATCAACTGCAGTACCAAATGGTCTAGGACATGGTGTTCAATCTGCCGCCATTTTGCAATAGAGTTAACATACCTATATGCTAAACTAACAACCAGAAGATTCTGTAATTTTACAGAAGCATTGAAGACCAGGAGTAGAGCAAAGAAGTTGTAATACCTTTTGTTAAATCTTTTATGGTTTGTCTTTTATAAAACTTAAATATACTGTGGATTTGTGTCCACTTATGGAAATTCAAGATGTATATAAAGTTATAGTTATGTAGTAGTTCTATAGTAGTAAAAAGCGTATAAGTATACAAAATGCATATAACTTTCAAAAATGTAGAAAATATAAAAAATGAACTACAAATAACAATGTTTGAAAGGTGAAGCAAATTTCCATTTAAGTTCCATTTCTTTAGCTATGTTTATGAAAATATAATATTGTATAAAAATTTCAGTCTATTTAAAAACACGTAAAAGTCCAAGACGTTTGTAGAATATGAATTTTCTATAGATTTGAATATACAAAGTGTTCGACAACAAGTGTCAGAAATTTTAAGTGGTGATCCTAAACGCTAAGAATGATGAAAATGCGTTTGTAGACTCGTGTCAGAGTTACTAATTTTTTAGAAAGTGCTTAAAATTTGTCTTAAACGTGCCTGACATTGGGTTTATTCTACTGATTTGACCGTGTCTGACTTATTCTTCTGATTTTTGCCTGTGCCTGATTTGAGGTTCAGAATATTGATTTTGCCATATTTGACTTGTCTGTCACTTATTCTACTGGGTTTACTATGTTTGACTTGGGGCTTACTTTACTGATCTCTCTCCGTGTCTGACTTGTAACTTATTCTCCTGACTTCTGTTTATGCCTGATCTGTGACGTATTCTACTGATTTCTATATGTGTCTGACTGGTTGCTCATTCTACTAATTCCTGTCTTTGTCTGGTTTGAGAGTTATTCTACTGACTTCGCTTTGTCTGACTTAACACGTATTCTATTGACACATTTCATGCGAATTTTAGGCGTTATCTCAGTAATCAATAACTCTAAAATGAAAACTTAAAGGCAATTTTGAAAGTAATCGAGGATAACTTCTCAAAATACCTGATACCTCTTGTTGAACACTTTAATCTGGTGCAAAACAAAATACATAACATCAAGTACAATTCATTTCCTTCTTCCAAATACAGGGTGTCCCATATTTTTCCATACATACTTTGGTAGTGTCTTCTACAAGTAAAAATAAGACTAAAATGTCATGTAACAAAAAGTTTTTTGATTGTTAGGGAGGTTATTAAAGAATTACGACAAAAACATAATTATTATTTCTCTGATTGAGTTTAATACAGAGCAAGACGAGATACGCAATGTTTATTTTGAGTAACATAAATGTGTAAAGTGGTATACGTTTACTGTTTTTGTAATGGTGGGTCCATACGATGGCAAGTTGCGGACCCTTACACTCTATCAGGAATTTAATTTCAGGTCCGTTTTGCCGTGTATTGAACTGAAAGAAACAGCATTACCATATTTTTCACATTTCATATTTTTGTTATAACTTCTTAACAAAGCATTTGTGGACTTTTTGTTACATGACATTTTAGTCTTATTTTTCCTTGTAGAACGCACTACTGAAGTATGTACAGAAAAATGTGGGACACCCTGTATATACACCACCGTGCATAAATATTTGGACACTTTCATGTTACAGGAAAAGCATAAAGTATACTTGAGCTAAAATTCTCTAGTATAGTTTTAGCTACATATTTTATCACAGACGATTATTGCATAAGATTTACAAATACTGATGAGAATAGCATTCGATATGAGTTAGTATAAATAAGAAACCATATTTCACGCATTTCCAGTGACATGAAAGTGTTCAGATACTTATGCATGGTAGTGTGCATATGATGTGACCGAGTAAATGTCACGATACCTTTGGATGGTAGGTGCCTTAACTTCAAGGCACTATTTTTGCAAAATGGCGGCAGATCGAACACTATATCATAGAACATCTTGTATTCTATATGAGCTCCCCTACCGCTCTTTAAAATATTTCAACGTGTACTTGCTACATCCTCTACATTGCATCATTTTTCAAGGTTTCTTGTTGAAGAAGGGAGGGTAAGATTACAGAAGGGTGGGGACAGCGAAAGACCACTACTCACGGAAATCCAGCTTCGTGAGGAAGATACGAACGTCGTCCTCGCGACCTCGAAAGCCTTTGTACCCTCTGTGACCACCCTCTGTTACCGCCCTCGGCCCTCTGGCCGCGGTAGTAGACTCCTGATTGGAGGAAGCTTTATAATTTTACAGAAAGAGAGGCTCTTCGCTAACGAATTGTTATTTGCTGGAATTATTATTCGGGGTTAATGGGAAGCCCTCCTGGATCGGGTGGTCGTTATCTTGTAATGGACTCCTGCGCTCTCTTTGCCCACTACTACTTCTTAAGACGACACTTGCAATTTTTCAGAAGTGTTTTTTGTGACGAAGAGCACTTAAGGTTTAATAGACTCTTTGGAGAAGGGAATTTCTGTATACAGTATGTCGATTATGGATGTTCATGCAGATTAATATTTTTATAAATAGAATTAATGACGTCGAACGTAAATAAAATTGTTTCACCCTCTTAACATTGTATTGTGTATTTTACTTTGAATATATTTCAATTTTGAATAAATACATTCTGTGTTTCAGGGCATAGATTATTATATACTACTTGATATTCCAAATCAGTATGGTAATTGGTAGAATGAGTAGTAATATTGTTGATTATATTGCAATAATATTACGAATAGAATTTCTTAAAAAAGAACTTGTTAGAAAAGTAATTTTCACAGTATTTTAAGAACTGAAGTAGTAGTCTTGCGTTTAATTCAAACAAGGTATAAAATTTAAATCTATTATAAATCTGAGACAAAAGTCTAGTTAGCCTGCCATTATTACTAATTGGAATTGTTGGATATATGAACACACCCTCAACCTCTCGAAATTAAACTTGCTTCGCTTCAAATGAAACAGGATCAAAGAGATGAGCGAACCGCAAGAGACATTAGCACCAATCATGATATTAGTATAAGCATTCGTCTGTCGCTGAACTTTGACCTCTCAGATGTTACGTGATTTCGAGAGTGCGGAGGTGGCTTCGTTAAAACGGGCAATATACCAGAGGTCACTGATGGCTCAACCCTAGGAACGCATATGCACCGTCACGAGGTCACATAAAGTACACGCAATGACCCTTTACTCTCAGCGGGTAGAAAAATTTATAAGGTGTTGACTACCTTTATAAGTGGGTAACGCTTTAGAAGAGAACTCAGATAAAATTTGTTCGACGTTCCCTGTGGAGAACATATGCACATACAATTTATATGCCAGTAGAGATCGCAAATAGAAAAAGAGTATTCATTTTTTCACGAAAACTGTTCATTAAAATTTAGGTACTTATGTTAGTCAGCATTTGGCAATTTTTCAATTTCCAACTTTTAATGACCTATTTTTAGTGAATAGTCTCATACAGGGGAAAAAAGAAAGGACTAAGCTCCAGTTTAGTGTTCCTTCATCTTGCAAATGTGGCTTTTAAAACTTCGCCCTCTGATAAAAAAGGCAAGAACTTTCCAACAATTAAAAAAAGGAACATATCTACGACTACCACCTGAAAAGAATCCAAAGGTATTCTGCAGTCCTATGAGGGCCTGTTTCACGAGAATACAAAGCTTTCTTCTTGAGCTTCTATTTCACCCCGTGGCTTTTTGCTCGCGTTTCGCTGGGATTCATGGAACAATGGCAAACTTGTTGCACCAGATAGGTTTCAATGGTCGAGTGCATCAGGTGGACAACGAGAGAGAAAGGGAATTCGAATTCACGCTCAGGCATACCCAGCTGTACGGTCGAAACGTGGTGAATTACTGGGGGATGCGGTTCGAGGGATGAATATTTGGTAATAGTGTGATGTTCTGTGTATTCAGGTATAATTTCTTACGAACAACTTAGAGCCAAAGCTAATTGCCACTCAATTAAAATTTTTTTTAATAAATTCTACTTCAAGTAAATCTTATTTTGAAAAATAAACAAAAATGGAAAAATTCTTTAAAAGAACTGTATATTAGTGAATATAATGGAACTTTAAAATTCGAACACTTATGTTCGAACAATTTAGAATTTGAACAAAAAATTCGAAGAAAACCCTTCTTTGAGACTTTTATACGAATAGATTTTTATTTTTTTGTACTAATACCTATTTTCGGGTAGAAAGTTATTCGAATAAAAAATTATTCCTTATTTACGAATAATTTAACTCATTCATAATTTTCATTTGAATGTATTCGAAATTTTGTTCGAATATTACCAATTTTATTTAAAATTCCTTTCAATATGCATAAACATTTTTCAATATTGCTTTGGATGTCTTTTTTAAATCAATGACTTTAACTGACTTTGAGGGCCTTCATTTTACGCATTTTTCAAGTAAATGATGGTATCAGAAAATGAAGAAAATATGTAATATTCTCAGGGAAATTGAGTTTTCTTGGCGAATGGAGATAGTTTATGATATTCTATCATATACTACCTTATATCACTTCATCTAAATACAAAGAGATCGAAAAATAACGTTTAAACTTAACTCGTTACAAATTTAATATTTGTAATTCAACACCTTTATCCTCTAAAATTTTCACATTTACTCTGTTTATTTTTACGTAACAGCTAAAGTATTATGTAAAAGAGGAAATTAAAATTCTTTGATGCAATAAATTACCCTGTTATCAACACTTTCTATTACTTTAACTTAAAATTGAGGATCTAATTTGAAATTAACTATTCTGAAACTTATAAAAGTTCATCATGGTGATAATAGATGATAGTATTACGCTGAATACTTTTACGTTTTGTTTCAGGTATCGATTAGTGGGCAGGTTACTCTTATTATATATAATTATATAGTTTTTCTACGAACAATAAGTGAATATATAAAAAAGCGTATAATAGTATCTGTATTGAATTTGTTTTATGGATAAATCGATATAAATAGGTATACTTCAATGTACTGGGTGTTCCACAACAGGTCAGACATTTTAAGAGGCGATTACACATACTAAAATAAGACTAAAATATTTTTGAGGCTTCGTTTCAGAGTTATTAACTGTTGACAAAACGACTAAAATAGGCATAAAAAATATCTGAATTACGACTTATTCTACTGTCAATACGCAGTAAATTGCTCAGGCACAGCGAAATCAGTAGAATAAGTCCTAAGTCAGACACATTTTCCGCAAATATTAGGCGTTTTCTCGATAATTAACAACGCTGAAACCAAGTTTAAATGCATTTTCGTCGTTTTTTATTATCATCTTATATTAGACTTTAAGATCACCCCTTAAATTTTTTCATACTTATTGTCAAACAGTTCGTATATTCAAATCCGAGATCCATTTTCTACAAACATCTTGGACTTTTACAGCTTTATAAAAGTTAAACTGTAGGAGGTGCAATAAAATGTATTAAGACTTTTTTGGTTTATTGCATAGATTTTTCATAACTTCTGGTTTATTTCATATTTAGTTTAGCATATAGACATGATAACTTGGCGTCGAACACCTTTTACAGATAAAAAACTGCTAAGGTTAATATTTTAGCATAATAATAGATTTTTGAAAATGTTAGAATAGTGTCTTTCACACTAGATCCTTAATTTGAAGTTAAGTTTAAAGAAAGTGTCTATGATTGAAATGTCGATGGCTACCTAAAAGTAAATGGAATACATGTGAAAATTTTAAAAGATGAAGCTGTTACGTTACAAGTATTAAATTTGTAACGAGTGCAGTTCAAAAGTTAAAATCCACAAATGCTCAAAATTCAGTTCAAAAGTTAAAATCCCACTGTTTGTTCACCCAATAAATCGAACTCTTAAAACCCCATTCGTTCATATACACTAGTGTGTATAAGTATTTAGATACTTTCACATTATTGGAAATGCATGAAATATCTAAACTTTCTTATTTATACTTATAATTTATACTTACCATAATAATTTATATTACTCTCATCGATATTTGTAAACCTTATATAATCGTCTGAAATGAGATTTGTAGCCAAAACTACATTATAGAGTTTTATTTAGCTTATGGTGTAATCAGTTGAACTGGAAGCCCTCTGAGTGTTGGCAGCATTTATCGTAAATACTATAGCATTGTAAATGCTGCCAACCTTCATTAGAGAGTTTTCAGTTAAGGGGGTCTTCAAGTTGAGAGGTCGAAAAACAGGGACCTTTTGAAACTTTTTTCCAAAAAAACCATGAGGCTTTTCAATACAAGAGTTTCGTTCATGGTTTGTTCGAAAAAAAATTCTCAAATAGATCCCTGTTTTTCATCCTCGCAACTAGAACACCCCCTTAAACTGTTTATCCTGTATTTTACATACTTCAGTAACGTGAAACTTTCTGAATACTTATACACAGTAGCGTATTTTTTTTGAACCCTAAAATGAGCGATTACACAATTCGAAACGACGCTACATAGCAGGAGTAGACAGCTGAATAGACTATTTTTGGAGATTGTGGTACTTACACCACTCCAGCCATAAGGAAGGAAGCCATCATGCTCGGCCCAATTGTCTCCGTCGACGTAGAACATCCCAGCCGCCATCACGAATACCCAGACCGCGAGATTGATGGCGTTTAACACGTTATTGAACACCAGGGATTTCTTGACGCCCGCGGCCATCAGCAGCATCATCAGTATGGTGATGATGAATGCGAGAAAGTCGGGCGGTCGACCTGGAAATCACACAAAAGGAAAAATCGTTTTTTATCGTTGCATTGTGTTTCGAAGAATTTTATAACTACAAATAAAGAAAGGAAAAGTATCATAAAGCGACAATGTAATTTTAATTTAATCTTTGATCATTAATCATTCATTATACGTGAGGATGAATGGTAGAGTTTTAATTTTTAGAACAGCAAATTATAAATATTTTACGCATTGGTACACATTTTTATGACGATGCTACAATCTGTTTTTATTGAATATTTTTGAACACTATCAAAAAAATTTTTTAATTTAAAAAAATTAAAAAAAAATCTTACTTTTAATTTAAATTTATTGAATTTACAATTTTCTTTTTTATTTACGCTATTTTAATATTTTTGGTTAATGAAAATATTACTAACCAATATCTAATTGATTTTTAAACAATTTTGGTAAACCCTTTTTCAATCTTTCTATACCCTCTTTTAACGTACTGTAACTTTATTATTACTGAATATTTTAGATTTCAGAAATTTGCATGATCTTTTTGAATATATTTCAATAAAACTTTGGCCTTTGAGAAAGTTCTGTCTCTAATACTTTTTAAAAGAAGGTTTTAAGTAGCACAATTTTGTGACGAGTTAAACTGAAGGGTCCCATTAAACTATAATAGTTAAAAAGACAAAGCCTCGCTTGCAATTTTGCCTCTTTTAAGTTTCTCATGTAAAGTATTATGAGTATAATTTATAAGGTATTATTATGGAAAAGAGAACGTTCATAATCCATAAAATGCTACTTCGTGAATATTCTTCACCAGTTCAGAGTTTCGAATTTTTGTAATTCAAAATGGGAATATTTCTAGCGATATCTATACATACATATAGTTTCTGTCATTACAAATAAATGTAAATAGCTTTTGGAAGCAGAAAGTGGAAGAAAATATCCGCCTGGGTGGACGGAATTTTAACAGGAAAAATCAGAAAGTCAAATGCTGTGATGACAGTCAGAAGAGACGAGACTCTTCTTTTCGAAAAAATAAAATGACGAAGTTCGATGTAATTCTAAAGTGGAACGGCTCAATAATTCCAGGTGTTACTGTAAAATCAACGATAGAGAGAATCTCGTTAGCCGGAAATAAGCAAGAATTGGGTTTCGTTAATTAATGCCATCGGTTTCCCAGAGAATTTTGGTTGCTTCGATTGGTTTGCAACAGCAGTAGCAATTGAAACTCGTGTAACGTGATGTCTGATCAGTCAATTTTATGTACGTGCTATGAATACTGAAAAAAGATGCTGCAAAGCGATCTAATTGAAAAATTTAACAAACAAAAATTGCCAAATATTAAGAATCAATAATCTGTAATATGAACTTTATGAAACAGTTTGTACTGTTCTAATTCCGTGTAACAGTGAATGGGATGTGTAGGTAGATACACTCTAGCGTCATTAAATTACTTTTATTATTATTTAACCTTTGAACCTTTTAACCTTTTATCCTACACAGTATACGTATAGAATTGCATTTTATTCAATATTCATAAATAATTAATATTGTCTCATTCGCTACATTGTGTGTGGGAAGTGCTGTTTATGGATGTTCAAAGAATTGGTTTAGATGATTTAATTTAAAAATTTGCGAAATAGTATATCCTCTTTTCACATCTACCTATAAGAAAATTATTGATATCAGATTATATTCCTCTTGAAACCAAGCAAGTGTCATTTGATAAATCTTTTCCTGGAACAACATTGAATAAGTAATCTTACTAAGAATATTAATTATATTTATTTTTTTCTATTTCTTTAGGGTGTTCAACGACAGATATTAGAAATTTTAAAGAGGTGATTTTACACGAAAGCTGAAATAAGATGAAAACCTGTCTGACCTAACTTATTCTACTAATATCGCTGCATCAAACTTGCTAGTACTCGTCGACAGTAGAATAAGTACCAAGTCAGACATATATTACCCAGACTTTAGGTGTATCTTTAACAACTAATATAACTTTGAAACAAAGCCCTAAACTTAATTTCCTCATGGATGGTTTTCTTGATTCTCATGATTTCTATTTTAACATATAGAATCACTTTTTTAAATTGTTGTTACTTGTTAGACATTCTGTATATCTTTCTCATGCTTTTATAACTGTTCTTACAATTTTAAGCATTTACGCTATAACTGCTTATACTGTGAAGCTGGGTCTACACTAGTAAACAGTTTGTGAACACTGTTTGCAAACTTTTTACCACTTTTACTCGATTTTATCGCGAACTCCAAGCGTAGTATGCGAACAGATACGCAAACAAGCGATTTCTAGAAAATTTAATTTCCATACTGTTCGCGAACAGTTCGCGAACTCTGATGTATACGCACCTTAACAGATGCTATACGTGTTTTTTTATTGTCTTTGTAAAATTTCATAGAATTATTCAAAACTGCCTTAAAATATTAAAACAAAATATAGTGAAGATACATAAACAACAAAAAACACACTATAATCTGTTAACAATTTCATAGCTTCAAACAAATCAATTATTCATATCCAGGCAGACAATATACAGTAAATGTATAAATTACAAATGTAGGCTCGCAATGAAATTTACCAAAAAAGAAAGCGATCGAATATTCATAAGTTACATTGCAGAGTAAAAATTTATTCAAAATAATAACCGTGTCAATACTTTAAAGTGAGGATACTCTTATTTAATTGATCGCAAAAATTGAGAAAAAAACAGGAATACTTTCTAAATTATAATAAATAAAAAATTGATTGTTCCTTTCCGCGAACTCGAGCTCGCCCCTCGAAAGCAGCGAAGGGAAAAAAGAGAAAAAGAAGTCAACATCCTCCTCCAGCGGAAAAGGGACGTTCCCGCCACAGAAGCTATCGATTTGTGGAAAAAAAGAGGGAAACCGATGCTCTTTGTGGAACCGCATTTACACGGGTCCTCGAGGCGTTCAACCAGAGAAAATTAAAGCGCCTGCAGTTGAAAAGCCGCCGCAAACCGACGCAGAAGCAGGAGGGGAGCGAATGCATTCGACCTCAATTTCCTTCGCCGACGCCGTTAATGCCAAATTATTTCCTTTACGTGTCCCTTTTACCCTGCACGCGGAATAGGATCGGACGAAATCAATTTCTCCATCACAGATCCAATTTTTTCTCTCCCGACGATCGACTGTCTACACCCGCGCCATTTTATGTATTTTCACCCCGACGCCACGCTGGCTGTCTCAGCCATTCAGACTTTGCTTTCGCATCCATTTTCTGGGATATGAATTTTATTACCGTCCATTCCATGCGTTGGTTGGACGTTCGTCGTCGACCATTCGAAGGAGATTCAGAGCTGCCTGAAAAATTGACAGGGCGTGATACGTTTTCTTATGGGGCTGCTGACGATAGGGTGGTTCGAGCGCGATAGTTTACGAAAGATTTGGAGATCAATTTTGAAGGGTAGGCAAAAATATCGAAGGTAGGAATAGATATGCCCACGGTTGACAGAAAGACAGAATGTTCACGACTGTGCTATGCATACTGGAGAGGATACATTGCTGCAAACGTATCCAGCTTGTTTTAAATATGTGAAAACGCTGCTCAAATGTAGAGGGCGTTCGACAACAGGTGTCAGAAGTTTGAAAAAACGATTCTATGTGTCAAAATGGGACGAAAGTAAAGAATGATTGTGAAAATGTTTGAAATTTCGTGTGAAGTGTGTCTGACTCGGGATTTTATTCTACTGATGTAGTGTATTATTTCATCACGTCGGATACAGCGAAGTCAGTACAATAAATCCCAAATGAGACACTT
The DNA here is from genome assembly GCF_051401765.1 of Calliopsis andreniformis. NCBI lineage: Eukaryota > Metazoa > Arthropoda > Insecta > Hymenoptera > Andrenidae > Calliopsis > Calliopsis andreniformis. The sequence continues at coordinate 5,207,559 of NC_135067.1, read as the reverse complement.
TTTTTGCGTATTTTAGGCGTTTCATCAATTGATGCTTTTTATGGTACTTTTCAATGGGTGTTTAAAAGCAAAATTAGAAGTGTAGGGGGTTGTCCAAGCTGAAACAGGTCACCTAAATACTTCTTCTGTTTTTAATAACACCAAAACTTAAAAAGATTGTTAATTATAATAAAAGATTGTTCTTTCATGATATTTCATCTTCAAAACCATTCAAATTATGACATGGACTATTTTCGTGTTATTAAAAACAGAGGAGATATTTAGGTCGTCTGCTTTAGCGTGGACACCTTGTATACTTATTAACCCTCGGTTGTCATACTTATTTTACAGCACAGTGAACCATCTAGACAAGTGCTGTAAATAAAATAACAGTAATATTCCATCGAAAAAATTTTGAAATATAGTTTGAATATTATAAAATATGTTTCAGTGATATTAAATTAAGAAATGAAGTGACATCTTTAACAAAATTTTTAGGACTTTAAGTTTCGAGAGAGAACATTTTTATGGAAAAAATTGTAACTTTTTCATATTTTAATCAATGTTGCTAAAAATTTAGGTTGATGCTATTGAAATGTGATGTAATTTCAGAAAAAAGTATTTTAAAGTATTTTTTTTACATATTGGAAAAAAGAAATTTTTGAATAAGAAAAGTGGTGTAATTATATTCACATTAAAATTTATCAGCAGAAACAGAACCACACTTTTTTGTTTTTAATTATTGATATGGGTCGCTTCGATCAAGAGTGACAACCAAGGGTTAAACAAAGTGCTTTATTCATTTCCTATTAAGGGATTCTACGTATTGTAATTTTATGGCTGTAATTTCTAATCATCTTGTATATTACAAAAAACTACATCTGAGATTCAGAAATAATATCAATTGCAATTAGTTTTAAATATATAACGATAACAGGTGACAGAAATTTCAAGATGTGATTCTAAATCTCAAAATAAGACGAAAGTCAAGTCTAGCAAAATTGTGTTTAAGGCTTCGTTTCAGAGTTATTAATTGTTAAGAAAATGTCTAAAATTCGGGTGAATTGTGACTTGAAGTTTATTCTACTGTCTTCGCTGTGTTTGACCTGGCTACTGCGCGTCGACAGTAGAATAAGTCGTAAGTCAGACATATCTTATGTCTGCTTTAGTCATTTTCTCATTCTCAACAATTCATAATTGTAGAACAAAGCCTCAAATACATTTTTTATTCTTTATTTATGTCTTATTTTAGCATGTAGACACCCTTTTTAAAATTTCTGACACCTGTCATCGAATATCTTGTATATTACATTCCGATGCTTTGAAAAGTGCGAAAAGCAAGTTTCTATTTACGAAAATTGTTTAGTTATAGAACTTTCAACATTTGTTGGCTAAAATTTACTCAAAAACTTTAACCTGTAGTTTAAAGCAGAACATATATCAAATAGATTATGTAATAAGCTTATGTACGATAACATACTCAACGAAATTAAATGAAAGTGAGGCCTTTTTTACCCATAACAGTTTTCTTGCAGGGACAAGATATGTTCTGCTCAAATCGACGTTCTTACTACTTATTTCTGACAAAGTTCACATGTACCATCATCCATGGAACTGTGCAGAGCTGATAATGTTGCATCTAGACAAAATATGGATCCATTATGTTCACAGTAGACAGAATCGCCTAATTTCACACACATTTCGAGATGCAGCGTATCATTGGCGAAACTAATGATAACTACTAACTGAATCAACGTATCCCCTATACAGGGTGTTTCCAAACATGTAGGACATTTTTGGAGAGTATATTCTAGACACAAAGAGAATGAAAAAAGTTCATGTGCACATATGTGCGAGAATGCTTAGTTTTTTAGTTACATACTATTTTATATTGCGTAGGGTGTGATACTTTCTTTAAGACCTATCACTGTGTGCCACTCATTCACTGGGCCTAGTCGGATCTTAAAAAGGACAGCACATCGTACAGACAAGGAATGGGCCAGCACTGTATGCAATATAAAATAACATGTAACTACAGAACTATGCGTTTCGAGAATATGTGCACTTGAACTTTTTGCATTGTCTCTGTATCTAGAATCTATCCTTCAAAAGTGTCTCACGCTTTTCTTATTTTTTATATGATTTAAGCCAGCATTTTAAGCAACACAAAATAGCGTATGACTAAAAGCTAAGCATTTCAGGACATGTTCATATGTTCAGGTAAACTCTTTTTTGACTGCCTGGATATGTGGAACATATCCTCCAAAAGTGTTCTATTCGTATGGAAATACCCTGTATACGGGAAATTATTACTGTGTCAAAATGTGTCTCGGGTGCAACCTTACCAGCTCTGCACAATACTTGAACCACAATTTGTGGAACATTCTGTATCTTCCTTGAAGCAGGCAAAGAAATGAGGAGAACAAGGAAGGGAAAAAGGTGGCGGAAGGATGGAGGGGAAGGATTCCAGGGATAACAAAAGGCTGAGGAGGGGGTGCGAAACGGGCGCTTGCGCGGATGAAGTCTAGCACCTGTGGACCTCATCGATCCGAAACGGTTTGCGAAGCCGCACACTTGGATGCTCTTTAACCTGCCCACCTGAGCCCAGTTCCTCCTTCCTTTTCGCCCCTTTCAACCCCTTCTTCAGTTCGCTTCCAGTTTTGTTCCTCTTCCAGCCGAGAGCCGCTGTTTTCTATCTCCCACCTGTTTTTCTTCGCTCTTTTCACTACAGAGCCCTGGTTCTTAACTCGAACAACGTCTTATTATCCTGCGGTGAACCTCTGAAGGCAATCTCGTGGTTTTCTTATCAAAATGCCTTTGTATTACGTACCAACTTGATATCATGCGGTTAGAGATTGGACGTCAGCAGAGTCTGAATCAACTCGTTTAGTTGATTAACAAGACGATCGGAACCTGATTGGAGATTTTCAAGATTAGTAGTAACATTCTTGATTGGGTAATGAAGGAGGTTTGTAATATAACCTTTCAGAAGCCAGACTGAACAGCTTCATGTTTTGTGAAACTGTTAATTTTATCGTCGATGCAACCTTCTACAAGCTGAAAAATTTGTCTCCATAGTTATATCTCTTGTATTGAAACAATAAAAAATATATTGTTGCAGAGTAATGTTTAGCACTACTTCCCATATTAATTTTTAATTGATTAAGACTTTTCACTAAGAAAATCCTATTATAATACATGCATATAAAATATTTAAACACTAGTGAGGAAAAAAACTGAATTAGTTCAATTTTCCTGTAATAGTCTTCTCGTAATCTTATTTTCACCTTAACTTGAAACATTGACACATCTATAGTATCCAGTACAAATTATTATAAATGCTTCAGAGATACACCAAAGAGAATTTGCCATTAAGAACATAAGGTAAATGTCCCACTGCTTAAACATTTAAGAAAGCTGTTTAACTTACTTATTTGAAACTTATTTAAAAGGGCAGGCCATATTCTTCCTAATTAAAAGGTAAAAAGAACTAGTTTATAGAACAAACAAATTTTAATTAATCAAATCATAATATACTTGTTATAGCCGAGTGCTTAAACAAGTGCTTTTTTCTTTAAATTTCATTTTAGTCTACAGCTTACATCGAGTTACAAAAACCGTTACTGAACAATAGATTTATTTCGTGCATTTTAATGAATCCTTAAAAAGCATACGCTTTTTCTTACGTAAATTGTTAATATGGTAATTCAAACGCGGAGAATTTGCTATTAGTTTCAAAAATTATTTTTTTAGCTTATCACATCTAGCATTTACAAGGTTTTTATTGTAATTTTATGATAATAATATATTTAGAAATATGTGGTTATAGCTTGAATGCTATGAATATTAACAAAAGAGTGAATGTTTAAGCATAGAGATACGTGTAAGGAGTGAGACATTTACCTTAATATTATAAATAAAAAAGTAAAATTTCTGCATATGTCCATAATTTGATAATCAGAGACAGTAAATACTGAAAAATTCCCCTGAAATATTGTATCATCTTTCTCCGAGTCACGAAATCAAAGAGAAACCTAGTTTTCCATCTGTTTTTACTTCTCTGACAGCAAAGTATGAAATTCCATATATTCGATCGAAAACGTTTCCAATTTCAAAGACCAAACTCCAAAGGCTCTAGAGCCTAAGTATCATCATTACCTCGCATTGACAATAGACGTTTCTTCTCCTAGATTTCATGTTTGCATCTCCAAGTTTCATCTAACAATCTCTACATACTTTTCTCCCTCGTGAACACCCTCCTTGCACCCTCATATGTCACATTTCACACTGTGGCGGATTTAAATGAGATCCACTGTGAAAGTCTCCTGCTGAGATTTACGGTTCGCGAGTTGAGATCCCTACTTGCGTGGCAAACAGATGATAACTGGTATTCTGAATAAAGAATGTACTTACTATTTAAAGACCTTTTGTTCTGAGCTCTCAATTAAAAGACAACTCAATGATTTTTAACCCTTAGCTGATGTAGTGGGTCGTAATGACGCTACTTATCGTTCTTCTCTCTAAAAGAAGAATGCAATTAAAAGTTTCTCGTTGGTATTCCACGCAATTGTAAAACAAGAGGGTTGAGAAGAAGTGTGACAGTTTGGGAAATTCTATGTAAAAGTTTTGGAAATTCGACTATTTAAAAATTCCACAGTTTAAGTACTTGAAAATTGAAGGACTTGAAAATTTTAATATTAAAACATTTCAGTACATGTACATTTAGAAATTTGAAACTCCGAATATATAAATATTTGAGATATTCCAATATTTTATATTTGGATATGTTAACAACGTTGTTCTTTAAATTTGCAGATTAAAAAACTTTAGTACCTATATGTTTGGTAATATGGAAATTCGATGTGGTTTGTGCTGAAGAAACCAAGAAAGGAAATAGTGAAGTTGTCAAACGTGTGTAACTATAACTCGGGATTAAATTAGAGCGTAACTATTATCAGATATCATTCTGTGCAGAATAATTCAAAATTTTAAACTTATGTGGAATCTACATTCATCAGAGTTTCTACTTATTGAATGAAACTTTCAATTATTGAGCTCCCAATCACCAAATCACATTACTCTGTAACGCGTGTAAAGTTACACGGGAAGCATCCCAAATTGTCGAGTTCAATTCTGATATGCTTTATCAAAGTGATAGTATGCAGATTGCTAATGCTATTTGTAAAATACTAGATGTAATTATTACATAGTTTTGAAGATATGAGCAACTACAGTTTCGTTCCTTTTTCATGTAACAGAAAAGTATAGAAGTAGTTCGAATCCCGATTGTTTTCAGTTTTTTGTTTTTCTTTTTCACTTGTTCATTTTTACTTCTTTCGAAAAAGCTACTTTAATTGCTTATATATTCACAAATATTTAATAACTACATCTAGTACCTTACATAAAGCATTAGGAATCTGCATACGAAACATTGGAGTCGACAACTTGCAGTGCTTCCCTTGTTAATATCGAAAGAACAAAAGCAGAAAAAAATGGAAACAAAATAGAAATCCAATCAATCATATAAATCATGGAAAAATGATATAGATTTAATAAGATAGGCTAAGCACTTGCTTTTATAAACGACTTTAATCATATGCTAATGGTAATAATTCAAATGAAAAATGAGTCTGTGTATAATACCTCTTTAATCAATAATTCAACCAATCAATAATAATGCATTATCCACTCGTTATAGGAGCAAGTAACTTGAGTGATTTGTACCACAAACCAATCTAGCCCCGTCAGTCACGATAAGTAATTTGTTCGCCACTCGTGGATCGACCTATAAGAAAGAAGGAAACCAACGCGTCGGAGGAACGAAGTCTGGGAAAATAAGTTGGCTTGCCTTTATTTCAGACACGCTCCCCGGAGAACGACTTTCTTCAGCGAAGTGCATAGGAAGTGAGGGATGTGTAGCGCATCCGAATAATGGCGGAAGTCGTCAAGAAAAAGGAGGAAGCTAAGGGGTCGGAGAAAGAATCGTTATGATCTTGAAGGTGCGCGGTGGAACAATGGAATGGCGACGTAAGAGCGTTAAGGAAACACTCTGAAGGATCTTTGATAAGAACCCTTTGCCAAAGGAACCGGAAAAATATACAATTCGGAGGAACGCGACTTTTGTTTGGCTTCCAGCTCTCTGGGAAAATTGACTTCGTTTCTGGCAACTTCCCTTTTTGGATAACGCGCTGGCTTTTGCGAAATTTCTATCAAAAGAACAATTTTCTGCTAGAATTCGCATTCTGTTTTTATTTCATTCTTTCCGTGAGAGGTTAATAGCTGATTTTATAATATTTAATGGACACCTTGTGTACAGGGTATTCGGCTACAGGTGGAGGACAATAGTGCTTGTTAGTGGGAATATGGATGTCTATTCTTGTTTAAAGAAATCGATTTTTCAAATCGATACAAATCGGAAGTTAAGGAATCGAATTGTTAAAACATTGACCACAAAAAAGTTGATTTTCAAGTTCGACAAAGGAATGTATAGGCAAATAAAACCCACGAATAAAGTGACAACTCAAGAAAAGTAAATTTTTCAGAAGAAGAGAAAAAGTATTTGTGAACATTAAACAAAATTAATTACTAAGTAAAATAGTATTTAAAATATTAAAATTTAGGAAGTGAATCGAAGTCAAATAAATTGGTATTAGCTAATTCCATTTACTCCGAAAAGCAGATTTTCTTATGTATAATTCAATATAAAAACAAGAACTGTTAAAAAACTTTTTTACATGAATGGAAAAAATTGTGTTTTTAAAAAAAAATGGATCCGATTTTATGGAGAATTCATGATGAAATCGACTAACGAAAAATGGATAGAAAAGTCGATCCACTGCTGTAACAAAATCGATCTTTTAAAAAATCGATTTCAGATCGGCATTCCTAGGTGGGAATAAAAGTGTATCTTTTGGGAAATTTTATACGTATTTAATAGTTTTTTCGAGGACATGAATTATAGAGTAAGTATATGAAATAATCAGAAACGAACCAAGACTGTTAGTATATATGATTTCATTAGTTCAAAATGATTTACATATTACTCAAATTGTTTACTTTCCACCGGAGACGTTATATATATTTTTTTGATTTTATCACAGAAAAATTAATTAAATTAAATGCGACAGGAGCTCGCACAACTCTCCGAGAAATGCAAGGATCTGTTTTTAAGGAGCACCGAGTATATAGCGAAATACATATTCAACTGTACATAGCACTTCATTCCATATACAGGACTCCAGATTAAACAATTATTTTAATTGAAACGTGTTCCACTGATTGAGGTGTGTTAATCTAAAGAATGAGAAATGTGTTTCGTAAACGTTACCATGTACAGAATAACGTTTAAGTATTCATATAATTCCAATATTCTATTTGAAACCATTATCCTTTTAGTCTCAAACGACGTACATTAATAATTTATTAATTTTACAAATAATATTTTACTTTTAAATTAATATATAACAGAATAATATTTAAATGATATGAATTCATTTCTCCTCAACCATTGCCTATATGGATTACACTATTCTTTAATTTGTACGAAATTAAGAGGTAGTTATATGGAAAATTCGTTTCAATTAAATCGGTTAATATTGTAATATAATCGATATGGTCAGTTCAGTCCAAAAATATTACAATATTGGATTTTTATTTAATTTCTTTCCTCATCATATACAGGATGTCCTTCAAATGCTGGCAAGGAATGGTTTGTAGGTATCCACCCTCCCATTGCTTTGATTTTCAAATTTGTTACAGAGGATTAAAAAATAAGAGACGCGTGGTTTTTTATTTTGACCCGCTTTCATATTTAGAGACTGAAGTCACCTCTCAAAGGTTATAAGATAAGGTACGAAAAATTACATTGTTAGCCTAAATGTCATTATAAAACTTGGTATAAATTTAATTTGTTTTATAATTAGCTGTATGGATGATGTTTTTGTCATCAGTCAACCTTATCGAGGGGTAAACTACCCTTACTCGTTTAAAAGCATATTTAAGAGACTTGAAACCTGTAAAAAAATTCATAAAATCCATAAGAAACCTTCCAATTAGATATGAATTATTTTATAATGACGAAATAGTAGCTTTATAATCTCGTACTCCTATTGGAAGGAGACAGTCACCCTTTGATAAAGATGACTGATCACAAAAACATATTCCATACAGCTAGTTATGAAGCAAATTAAATTTATACCAAGTTTTATCATGATCTTTAGGCCAACAACGTAATTTTTCGCACCTTATCTTATAACCTTTGAGAGGTGACTCAGCCCCTAAGTACGAAAACGGGTAAAAATAAAAAAACACGTATCTTTTATTTTTCAGTCCTTTATAACACATCTAAAAATCAAAGCAATCGAAGGGCGACCTTCTTCTTACGAGAAGAACTCTAGATACAAGTGTCTCATAGATCCCTGTAATTAAACTTTTTTCTTTAAGGCACCCCGTGTGTTTTATATTATCGTATCCATCACGAATTTCTAATGAAAAATAACACTGTCGAGTGCGCCATTGTTTTTTTTACAGGAACGCAATCAAGCAGCTGAGAACGATCCCTGTGGACGTTAGAACCGTGCAAACGTCGGTTTACCCGTAGATCTTTTATTAATTCAAGAAACCAGAAATCGTTGAAGAGATACTTGGATCCAGGAAGGCCTGGCTCAATTTCGTTCAATTCTCTCGATAAATAAATAAAAATCAATTTAAAGTGAACAAACAATATTTACCGTATTCTCGAGCAAACAGCTCAATGTGTACGTATCTAGGTGGATATCTGAGATCAACTATTTTTATCGTATTTTATGATACGATGTTTCGTTTCCTGCATTTGCAATCTGATTGATTGTTTAGCAGGGAGGAAAAACGTGTTTGTGGCAGTCAGGGATGGAAAAACGATTAAATGAATTTCGTGCGAGAAATGTCAGTCAAGGGAGAATGATATTTGTAAATAGTATCGGGAAAACACGGGAAATGGGAATTAATAATAATTCGTTTTTCAAATTGCTTTTTTATCGTGTGTAAACGGTATGAAATATGAAGTTGACTCGAAAAAAGAAAAAATAAATGGAAAAAAATGCACTGAAATATATTGTTCAGACCTTGATATTTTAACCTGATCTTTAGCTTGTACCATTTTATAAACTGTGTCTTGTAAACCCATAGTAACAGCCCTTTCAGAAATGGGAAATTTTGCTTAGATGTTTCTTGTGTCCAATTTGAATTTCATTAAACAAGACTACCAGTTGAACAGTCATAACAAGTAGGTAGGAGTATATGTGTATGTATACATATGTATTGTATATATAACAATTATAAATAAGAGACATATGTATGTTTCATAATGATCCAAATAAGTAATTTTGTAAATGGAAATTTCCTTTTCGGATTTCTCAAGAATTTTATGTTTTTCATTTGTGGTAGTCTTCTTTGAAGTCTTTTTTCAGTTGAACTGAAATCTTGGTTATAATCGAACGCGACATTCTCACCTTATAATATCTAATTCTTAAATTTTCAAGCATTTAGACATTCAAATATTGAACTTTTCCTATGTCCTAATATTAAAATATAGAAATAAATATTTAAATTTCCAAATATCTAGGTTATTAAATATTTACTATTTTTAAATTACAAGTGCTTAAATCTTCAAAGTTTGAAACACACAAATTCTTAAATATTGATTTGCAAATGTTAAAATTATCAAGTGTTCAGAGTTTCAAATTTTTAAAACTTCCACTAACAATAAGTAAATATTCAAATATGAGAAATCTTTTGATTTCATTCAATTTCCAGATTCCAATTCCTGGAACAAAATTACGTACTTCCTCTAGAGCAGTTCTCTCTGTGTGTCCAAAGAACGTAACTATAACGCAGCGCCTTTGAACTAGTTTTCTTTATAAGAATCACGCCCGCAGAATTGCAATACAGTCTGTTTCAAGCTCTAGTAATCAAACTCTGTCAGAGTATCCTATAGGTAAAGAAATAGGAAAAAAATGAAAAAAATCGTTCCAGCGTTTGAGAATTTATTCTCATTCTAATTATATTATAATAGAATCATTTCCTTTAACCGAGTCTGAATTAGTCGCAGCCTCGTTTATTCGAAGTTAATGGTATTCGGTAAACTGACAACAAGCGTACAGTAGATTATCGATTTAGACTTAAACTGTGGTTTAATAGTAGTTTACAGGAAATAATAGAATTAGCCATCGAGTGGATGTTTCAGGTGTGAGGTCTCGCGTTAATCAAGTTAACACTTTGCCACCCTAAATTCACTACAAATTTTATCACAGTGTCCAACTTAAAACAGAAACAATTTTTCATTCATTTTCATATTTATTTTATAATGTTTTCCTCCTTCTAGTAGCTCTCACTACAATTTTACACTAACATCACTCATGCATGGGAGACAATTCTTATACGTTGATTGTAGATAGCATGAATTAACACAATTACAAGTAATGTTGTATTATATATTATTAGCATTATAGTATAATTTATTTAGTAAATAATTCTGTTCTAAGTTCATAAATGATTTTTTATTAACATGTTGATTCATGCATGGGAGACAATTCTTATACTTTGATTGTAAATAGCATTAATAAACATAATTATGAGTCAACATGTTAATAAAAAATCATTTATGAACTTAGAACAGAATTATTTACTAAATAAATAATATTGACATGAAACGTAGTTTTTACCTATAAAAAGTTATCTTACTTGAATAATTCATTTAAAAAATAGCTATGCGTTATTTGCAATAGATACTTTTCGTGTCCTTATTTAAAGATAATATTATAAGATTATAATTGATACTTGAAGAGAGTTCTTTAAATAAACTCAACAATTTCGATATTTGACTAACAAAATGTTTAAAATAAGAAAAGTTATATTCACCAAACTGGTTCACAGTGATAACTCAAAAATCTTATTTCTTGAATTGTGACATTTTTAAAATTCATGCGCGAATATTTTCATTTATAACCCGGTCAACGCGACACGTTATCGCTCGAAGGTGAACGATATTCGCGTCACTTTGCAGCGAATCGTTTCCGAGAACTCGTTTCACGTCGACCAGACAGATCGACCGTCGAATATTGAAACAGTGTCGCCTCGTATGGTCATAGGCGTGCTTTATCTGTAAATCGCCAGTTGCCGTGACTCGTTAAGCTTTCTTGTAGCGAGATGCAGGCCGAAGAAGTTTCTTGTCGTCGCGGCGAAATTTCTTCGAGCTGGCTGTATGCTCGAGTGGGTGTACCCGATAATTGCGGGTGGGCGACGGAGCGCCCTGTTCCTAAAATATTTTTGCTGCGCGAGTTGCCACCACGAGAGTTCTTATTGACGTTATTTTACGATATAGAAGTGGATTTAAAATGGTAATCATTTTTTTTTAAGGTAGGTACTCCTAATTTCGCCAGTACAGTAGAACGTCGATTATAGGAATTAATATTAACTTCAAAATTCACGATCAATTCTCTTTTTATTTTTGATAAACTATTACTAATTTTAAGTGATAGTTTGAGGTTTACTTGAGGTCTTTGTATAGTTTCATTTTTAGTACCCCAAATACCCACAATTTTAAATATCAAAGATCGACGAAAATTCAGTTCGGATATTCGATACTCTACTGTATTCTCAAATTTGCTATCCATGAAAAATTCATTAACTTATAATTAAAATCGTAAAATAACACTAATGTAAGATTTGTAAAGAGACTGAATGAATTGTCTTTTCAGTTTGACAGATAAGCTATCAGAATTTTGTTAGACCAAGTTTAGCAACCCTTTCCACTACGATATTGAGAAATTGCTATACCCGAGGTATAGTAATTGTGTCAGCTGCAGCCTTTCATTATCTTGTTCTAAGGTCTCTAGACCTCTGGTCATAGCTCTCGTCTGCGACAGAACATGTATGCGTCAGATAAAATTCTAAGCTTTATGAAACATTCGATAATTTTACTACATATATATTTAGAAATATAAAAATATTGTACAATATTTTAAACGTTAGCATGGCGAAGTTGGAGTCACCTATCTTATTAATTCTTGTGTACTCTTCAAATTACTATCATTTACAAATACAGAGTGTTTAACAGCAGTTGTCAGACATTTTAAACGACAGAATGACAGGAAAATTAAAAATGACATAAAATTGTGTGGAAGATACATCGAGGTATGATACGTTGAGCTGTGTGCTAAGATACATCTAAAATGTGTGTGACCTGGGTTATACTATTGGCTCATTTTACTGCAAATGCTGCGCCTGATCTGAGTAACGCATCTCCACAGTAGAATAAGTTACAAATCAGACACATTTCTGGTGTAATTTAGGCGCACCTTTAACAGCTATTATAAGTCAGAAATACAACATCCTAATTCTAGATTTTTATTTTATTTTGACATGCAGAATCACCTTTCAAAATTTCGAATACTCGATCCCTCTATGCAATCGAATTAATTTCTAGCGCCTAAAATAGTGGAAATTGTATTTTTATACAAAACTGTATATTTTAAATATTATTATTACTAAAAGTCAACGAGTTTGATGTAGATTGAGTTCTTACCGAAGACATCGGACGAATAGCGTATTATCAGAACATAGTATTTTTATTTTTGATGGTGTATAGGGAGTATTTGTCAAAAATCCTTTTAGTCAATAGTACTTTTTTGTAAATTGCTTTTTCGTAAAAACTTGATAGAAAACAATTTTCTGTAACTTTCTGTAACCTAACCCAGACCTAACGCCTTTTGAGATATGATACCCCCACATCTCCCATCTCCCTTGACCAACTCTTTTGCAACTCTAACAGCATCAGTGCTTTATATACAGAAACTACCATATCAAATTTCGTGAAATTCTGACAACCCAGTCCAGAGATACACAGCAAAACTGACTCCACGTACATACTCACACATACACATATCCATACAGATAGAATTTAGTAATCGATTTTTTTAACTTTTTTGGACTCAGGGAATCTCAGAACGTCGATAAATATAAAAAATCGAGAGGGGGAGTGGAGGGGAGTCGAAATTTGACTCATAACAGTAATTTTCCTTTATTGTTATATTATATTGCAATAGTCGAAAAATAAAATTAAAAAACTAAAAAATTATATTTCAGGTGAAATTCACCCGAACAATATAAAAGGTTTGAAACAGTGTATGGACATCAATATAATACAAGGTAGAATACTGACATATTTGCTAGTGTGATATTAAGCCATTTTTTTAAGTTTTTTAATATAATAATATTAACATACTATACTAAGTATTAATTAGTAAGATTTTTTTAAGATACGTGTGTCAATTAATTACTCATAGTGTTTCAATAAATATAAACATATATGTTTCTGTCTCAGTTAGTGCGCATTTGAATGTTTTACTATCTCCCCAGTTAATATGCTTGTCCTAATTAACGTTAATTATTTCTGCTACTGACTTCGTTCAGCTTTTCGCTGTTATTTCAAACCCCTTGCAAAATAATTTTGTCAGCGAAGTGTGCTTAACAATTATGATTTTTATCACATCCAGGCCACTTCAATACAGTTTTCGTCCAATAAAAGAAAATAAACATTAAGTGTAATTTCCATACGATATTCTAATAGGAAATATGATCTTAAGATAATACAGCATTCAGTTGATAAAATTTCCAATCGTAAAGTATTTGCATATTGAAGATTCTATTACATGTAAAATTATATCGAGTGACTTTGAGTTAGATAAAGTAAGTGAAGTGGCGTCGACATAGGGAAACAACTGACAATGAGTGGTAGGTGGTAGAATATAGAGAACTCCTCATCTGTCAGTTTCCTTTTAATTAAAATTTGCAATGACATAAATGACATACGTATATACACGCTAGGTGACAGTTCTTGTATTAAAAGCATAAATAAATGAAATATCAGAAATAGTTGCATTTTTTTATGACACTTTTTACTTTTTCCATAATAATAACTTGAATTAAATCGCAGAATATTGCTCGCAGCAAGGTGCCTTTACTGTGTATCAAGGTAGAAATTATTCAACAATATGCAAGTTATTTTCACCAGCATAAATGAATTCCAGAGGATGAGGGCGAAGGGATTTGAACCATTGACTTTCAGCGTATCAGGTGCTTGCTTCGTCAACTGCAAAGCCACCTTTTGTTAACGCTTGCGTTTATGTAATATAATGAAGGTATATAATTTTAATTATGCTCGAAGGCAAAATTTTTATTGCATAGACACTAATGAGTGTTGAATATATAGATACATTATTTTATACACTGAATCTATACATGTAATTAAAATTTGTAGGCAGCTTATGATTTTTTTGCAATCAAATGCTTCTAAATTTATTAATCTCGAAATAGAATTTGATTTCAAACATCATGTCTGAAACGTTTCAGGTACTTTATTTCTTTGAGCGTAAATAAATGACAATTGGTGATGCATTCACGGCCGATTATAGGAAACTAGACTAAAATATTTTAAAAGCTAATTTAAAGTAGTAGCTAAACGTTAAATTGAATGCGAACATGGCAGTTTTTTTTGTATCGTTCCCAAGCCACAGCTTTTAACGAAATGAATATATCTTCGATTCTTTTTATTTTTAATATTTTTTCAAGACTAGCCTAGTTTTTAAAAATAAAATAGTATGCTTTCATGTCCGTATTTTTGCTCTAAAATACGACCATATTTTACAATATGATCTTCGAGCATCTTCATATCAAGAAATTTCGTATCAGAGTGTGATGAAAAACGTCACATTTCAGAATGAGGAACATACAATTTTTCTACCTTTGCAAGAATGTCGCGTCGTCTTTCGTTCATGTTTTCGAAAGTATGCGAAGAAGTCAGATATTGTATTATGAATATAACCAGAACGTGGCTATGGATAAGGAGACTGCTTATAATATGATGTATAGAAGGGAATGTCGTGAATATTCTCCCTGAGTTTGGAATTCCAAATTTTCCGAATTCAGAACTCGACTTCTTCAAGTATTACAGTTGATAGATACAAATAGAATTGTGTAGGTAGATACCTTTAAAATTGTTAAGTGTATAGATTTCATATACAAGATTTTATAGGGATCTGTTTATACAGTTACATATACAGGATGTTCTATGAAAGTCTGGTCACCAAATTTCAGACCTTCCTTTAATTTTACAAAAAACGATGTTAATTAACAGAGTTCGTTTTTTTTTCATTTTTTTTTTTGTCTCTAGTACCTACTATAGGCACTTGATTCATCATTAAATTTCAGTACAAAAAAAAGGGACAACTGACACATACAAATTCTACTTTACAAAAGTTAGTCTTAGAAGTTAATTTACAGAAGTTAATTAAATAATACACAGTTCGTTAAATAATAACAAATTCTTTGGAGTTGGTCAATAATACATCAACATACTCTCTATTAGAATACCTTGCCATAACTTAATAATTAGCAACAAACGAAACGAAATGAACTGTTAAAACTAGTCGAATCAAGTATGACTTTTATCAGACATCGAGCTATCTGAGTATTTCCTACAGTATTCTATCATTATTAATGTTTCTAAACACTAGCACGGACAGGAACAACCGATAATAGAATACACAATAAGTAAGTCGCATTGCGTAGTTGAGCAAACTTTAAATTTGATTTTCTCGAAAACGAAGTCTCAGATGAAAAAATTGTATACAGTTTTTCCTTATTTTTTTTTATATATAATTACGTCCTGGCGGGGTGTACTATGATTTTTCACCCACCCTGTATAACATTTTTTCCTCAGAATAACCCTTCAATCATGTTAGCAAGGTTTGTCAGTTGAGATTTGAAATACCCTGTAAAAGCAGCTCCTAAAGTTTCTAACGCCTCTTGTGAAACACCCTGTATACAGCTTAAGTTCTGTTAAACAACGTTTATTGTGAAGCTTAAAAACATTCCAAGCGTTTTGTGGCATAACACCCGAAGGATACTCTGTATCATCACACTAAAGAGCATCAAAACTGAAAAGCAGTAAGCTCCATGCTAGCCTCACAATTTCGATGCGTTTGAAACACGATCGAATTAATATCGAGTTGAAAGCTCATTTGAGTTAATAGCCTCTTCACGTGTTTGCAGGATCAATTGAAATCGTTTGCAAAAACTATCGCGGTATTCGTGAAATGTTTCACCTTCCCTTTATTACGCTCGCGTACAGGGACTCTCAAACACGCCGACGACGAATCGAATATCGGTACGAATTTAGCCTCGGTATGAGAGCCGACCGAAATCGAGGCATTTTTCGCATTCGCGTATCGGGCCACGGGTCAACGAAAATTGAAACGTGCCTTTCATCCGTTGACGTGAACTGAACTCTCGCGTACGAGATCGATTCTGTCCCGTCAAAAGACGGATCGCGAACGAGTCCCGTGCAAAAAAGCTGCTGACCCTTTCTGGCCGCATTGTACCCAGCTATATTCTCTTTCGCATGAAAGAGCTAAATTAATTCCACGAAATTGGATCAACCGACCGTTACAGCAGGGGCTGCCCTGTGGGGTAGTCATCCCTCGCGATAAACGCGGGGCAAATGTGATTAGCGTCGCGGTTTCATCGTGCTCCGCGAGAAAATATCATGAGCGTTATTTGCCAACGAGGTTATGCAGACCCCATCACGATTTGCAACAATGAAATATAATGAACATCGAAAAATGATTTCTCGGTGCTCAGACCAATCGATGGCACAGTTCATGACATGGTCGCAAAGTATCTATTATTTTCGGTTAAGGGACTTCAATTTATGATTATAATCATTCTGGACCTGAGAGATGTATTTAGAGCTAGAGCTAAAGATAGACTCGTGCATTTTTTTTCAAAATTAAGTTTCTTACGGGATCTCACTGTTTTCTTTTCATTTTATTGGAATAATAGGAATTTAGTTAAGTTACGTTATAAGTGAAGGAAATTTAATAGTATAAACTACTTCAAATACTATGTTAAGAAATGGACACTCATCCATTTGTTTTTCGGCTCTCCTGAAAAATAACAAAAAAGGACTTGGGACACGTTGGTTTTCAGGTATAGAATTTCTATAATCCTAAAAATAATAAGAGTAATGCGTTTATATTGCTTGAAGGGTACTCGGGATACGAGGAACACTCACGGTCTGACCATTGACCTTTTCTACTGCAAACTAGAAACATTCTATTTTCCATCTTTACCGCTCAAACATCTAAAACTATATTAAAGAACTCTCGTTCTCAACTAAAACTCAAAGACAATTTTACTGTACAAACAATTTTATTCTATATTTTCGACTTGTTTTTTTTACCACTTAATTACCACTATTACCACTAGTTCTAGAACGTGCTGTATTGTCTCAAAGTCTAGGTTAGGTCCTATTCTCCCTTTTTAGCCGCCCCTTCCCAAAGTCAATTTCATTTTATCAAAAGTTTTATTCTATGTTTTCGACTTATTTTTTGGTATAGAATTAACACCAATTTTGGAACGCTCTATATTATCAAGATCAATGCCCTAAGAAACGTTATGTGCACACTACAAGCTGCAGGTGGAAAAAAATACGAAGAGCTTTGAATAAAAAGTTCAAATACAAATTCAAAAACGTCCACTTTATTTGCAATAACTTAATACTTAAACTAAAATTCTGGTAGACAAAATTTAGTATTCAGATCAGAGTCACTAAGAGAGCAATGAGACTTTAGAGATATGAGTCAGAAACAAAATTTAGTACTAAAACACAGTCGGTCACTCAGTACATAATTATTATCTTAAACTGTTATTTATGAGAAACACAAGTCCTAATCAACACCTTAAGTGGTCTCTTAAGGAATCTTAGATAGCATATAATGCAATATTTAAATCTATAAACTGTGACAAAGTGTGCCTAGTATCTCTAATATTCAGAGAAGAAGTCTGTAGTAAACCTCTACTGGATAGTCTCCACGCTAAGTTCTTCAATATTATTCCAAAAACGAAGAATTGTTAAAACAACACGGCAAAAGATAGAATTAACATGTTCCATTCGTTCTAGGGATACTCAGCACAGCGAGAATAGCAGAAAACAGGCAAAGTAGAGTGACCCATTATGCGGTCAAACAACGTGGAAGTAGTACAAGCTCCTAATTGGGCGAACAAGTGGAATAGCTCAGCGGGAAGTCGACATACAGTCAGGAAAATGGAGCCGTACGAGTCGGATGTTCTGGAAGTAGTACAAGTTCCTATTGTATCGAGCAAATAAAACACATGTTCGAGAGGAACGAGCCTGTTCTCGATAGACAATGAGAACGCAAAAGGAACTAATATTGTTCGTAGAGATACTGTCAAAGCGACAAAGACACCTTCCTGATTAAGCAAATAGACTATTCCAACTCCACAACTGATACCGTCAAGAACCCAGTTGCTGATCAGTTTAGTATTTGGATATATATTCTTTTTCCTTTTTCTTTACAACTACAAGAGGCTCAGAGGGAGCCTTCCAGTAATTTTGATATATGAAATATTGTTGTGAGCAGGCAAGACTCTCAGCAGAGTCTTCTTTCCTCCTGCGTCGTTTTCTTTGTGGTTCCTTGTGGAAGTTATTGGTCTGTCATTAAATCATTTGGTTTACTTCTTTCAAGCCTTCGTGTGCTATTTTTAGCGTTGAATAGCTCGTTTGCCAGTTCATTCAGGTGAGATTGCACTTTATTTTTATGTGATTCGGCAACATTTAAATACATATATGAAATTTATTTTGATAGAAATTTGTTCTAAGAAATTAATAAGTAATTGTTACCTATTTTGATATTTATATATGAAATTTAACAGCTGACAGTAAGACATAAGTTATTGTTGCCTATATATGTTTTACTTTAAGAACTAAATTATGATTTAATTAGTATTATTTTCGCATTTTTTTCAATAACACATTGAAAAACTAAAAACAGATTTATATGAATAATATGAAATTTTTTGAATTTGGTTAATTTTTTCATGACTATGTTAGAAAAACCATGCTTCTTACTCATAAGTGACCAGGAACTGGGTCCTTGATGGTATCTCTTTAAGAGAATTTAGAGTAACAACATTAAACTATAAAAGTATTAAGGTAAACGTCACAGTACCTGGACGCTTAAAATATTACATGTCCCAGTAAGTAGACAATCTAAAATTCCATGTCCTGACATTTGAATTTCGTTCTAGTAACTGAATATATTTACTATTTGACAATACTTAGTAATTTTTTGTTCTCCATTAGATACATTATAATTTAAGCTTAAAATTAAACAAAATTAAAGTTACTGTTCAGCTACTGAGACATTTACTTTACAGGTCTCCAGTGATAAAGGTAATGGAATATTTTAATGTCAAGCCGACGTTCATTCAAGAAAAATAATCCTGTACGCGAGGGAACATGCACCAAGTAGAATAACCTTGTGGTTAGTCGGACACGCGACGTAGTAAAACGTATTCGTGACAGATCGGGATCGTTTTGCTTGTTTTTGGGGTAACGGAGCCCAGTGGAATGATCTCATGCACGTTCAGATGGAGTCGAATGAACCGCGAACGTGATCAATACCTCTTAAGCAGAATAATCCCAGGCCTGTGCAAACACATTCATAGAATGAACTCCGTATTGCGATCGATAGTGATGCAAATAGAACAATGTTCTACTTTTCCTAACACAAGGTGTAGAACAATTCTATACACAGCCGGACGCTGCAGAGAATATCGTAACCCCGTGAGAAAATAGTCGCGAGTTGGTAACATAAAATTGTCAAGAAGAGTGAAAGAAAATTTCTATTTGCGAAATTACAGAATTACAATTAATAATAAATCATTATCTTGTTTAAAAATTGAATGACTTAATTTTTTTAGTTATTTTTGAGAACTTATTTATAGCAATGTAAAGTGCAGAAAATGGATTTTTTTTTTGGAAAAATAGAGGAGTTCTGTGATTTATTTTAAAAAGGGAGTCATTCAATTATCTGAAGAATTCGATTACTCAGTTTTTCTGGAACTAATTAGTTCAGATAATCGAGGTCCTACTGTATTTGAAAAGACTATCGATCGTCTAGTGGCAACAGCTGGCTCAGAAATGTACCTAATCCCACGGTTGGCCAGCCGTTGGTGCAGGAAAAGTCGGATATTTGCTCGCCCAAGCTGACAAGTGAAAGAAGACCATACATCATCGAACTACTGAGAGAACAGGAAGCGTCTTCCAAGCGACTGACACACGCGAAACCCTTCCTAGTGCTCCCTTCTTGTGGCTAACGATCACTGCAAACAATGCCACCAGAAATAGATCTTCAAAAGACTTCCCTTTGATTTCACTGCATAATTAACCATGCACACGATTTTCTTTCTGGATTGTTTGAGAATCAGACAGTTTACGCAGATTTGAAGTAGTACAGGTTTTAGATATTAACCTGTATTACTTATTAATATTTTTGTATTATTACACATTGATCAATTTAGTATTCTTATAGAGAATTTTAAATTCATATTAAAAAATATTAAAAATTAAAATTAAATTGTTGGTAGACTCGAAAAGAGCATAGTGTTTAACAAATAATAATACACGCACAATTGTGCTAATTGGAGAGATGTTGCAAAATCTCATACATTAATACATGAAGTTTTTATAAGGTAGTTTTCGCTGTTTTTATTTTCATTCTCTGTTTTTGCACGTCGCTTTTTTAACATTATCTTTGGCTCATTTTCCAATAAATGAGCTTCAAAAGCAAAAATTGGAATTTGTAAAAGCAATAATGAACCCTGCTGATATTTGCATGAACTAAAAATACTAAATTTATATTTTTAGCAGCTTCTACTATATTTTTTTCAAATATAAACTCATAATACCCCGAGTATCTGTATAATAAATAATAAGGACTTAATAACATTATAAATTTCCTTAAGTACTCCAAATTTTTTTTGAAAGAAGGAATGCAAAGAAGATTAAAAACGAAATACATAAACACTTATTTAAAATGAAAAAGTGATTTTTAACCCATCCTACGTAACGGTTCACAAAGTCCTCAAAAATTATTCTAGGTTCTAAATATTGACCTATACTACTGCATTCTCGTGCTACGCATCAACGAAACTCTTTAAAAAAAAATTCTGGGACAGTAGAGATAACTGTGAAGAATAGACGAATGCATCCGGTAATGGAAACAATATTTTGACTCACCAAAAATGGTTCCCACGCTGTTGGCTATCGCACCGGAAACGGCGCCATCCGCGAGGGCGTCGAGGCAAGCGCTAAGAGCGCAGGCACATGCGCTTGTACCTATAAGGTACTCCAGTACCATGTTCCATCCAATAATGAATGCTATTAATTCGCCTACTGTCACATAACTGTACATGTATGCGCTGCCTGTCGTGTGAGGCACTCGTACTCCAAACTCTGCGTAACATGCTCCTGCGAAATGAAAATGGAAAGACGAAGCTGGTGATTTGATATCAGACAACATTTTTTATTATACGAAGTGGTCCATTTAAGTAAGGCCAACTAAATAGCTCTTTGTCTAATTGTGATGATATAACAAATATTTTACATGCAATTTGAATAGTAATATACAGCAAAGAATGTTTTTTTCAAAGTCACAATTGGAATAGATATGTAGAAGTCTCATTTAAGTGGACCGCCCTGTAGTATTGTAATCAATAGACTACAGATGTTTATGTAAATTTCTTTCTTCATAATCACATTTAAAGGAGTAGTACAAAATAGTCGAAATAGTACAACGTGTATTTAACTATTGATATTGAGTACATTGTGGTATATTATATGAATTTTGTACTTTTTGGGGTACTAGAATTTCTCATAAATGTATAAAGATCCGCAGCTAGTAAAACATGTTAAATTGAATTCCTTGGTTTCCTGTACCACAGCGATCAATTATTTACTTTCCCACGTATACTTTATGAAATATTTTCCCAACTTCCAGACGGATCAAGAATTTAATAAATACACGACAGTTAAGAATGCGATAGAATATCAAAAATGTCGGTGAAATATCGATAAAATATTCCACCCTAACGCGAAAGCAGCCGACACTATGTCATAGAAAGCATGTAATAAATCTTGAATGAATTTCATTACAGTGATTGACATCTTGCCATACGCTGTGTCCCTTCATACTTGCTGGCGCCAAGCCAGAAGGTTCATTTACTTGGTGAGGTTTGATTACTTGTTTTGCTCTATTTTGGAACATTTTTGTCAGATAGGTAACAGAATACAAAATCAGTTTCTATACATACTTGCTGTATAAAAGGATATAGAGGGTATGTCCTAGAAATAGGAGGTGACCAAACTTTAGCATCGTATTATATTCTTTCTAAAACTGAGTCTACACTACATGTACACTACACTACATAACATGTAATGTAGATCCAGCTTTAGAATAAAGAAAGGTCATGTAAACATAGATTTAGAAACTCTTCCAATTCGAGATGTTGCATGTAAGGGAATTTGAAATACACCAGAACGTTTTGAACATCATCAACAGTTTCTGAAAAGTCGATACCAAGCTTATATTACTGCACAAGAAAATTATTTTCAGCAATTTCTTTAAGTATGTTACGAGTATTTCTAAACTACATTGTCACAAATAAAAAGCGTTTATATCTCGAAAAAGAAGAGTTTCCGAACTTATTGTAAATTTTGGTCATTTATTTCAGGGGTATTCTGTACATACTCATATTAGGTTATCTCATAAATATTGCAAATATACGTATCTCCTATTAACTTCTGCCATAATTTCTTGTCTGTCTATTAATTATCTAAAAAGTGTAATGTATAACTTGTTTATAAAAATATACATCCATTGACAATTTATGATGAATATCTATTATCCATAAAAATAATATTTGATTATTTGACTGTTCTAATATATTAATTTTACTTATTAATTACGAATGTAGTAACTAGATATCATAAATTTTAAAGGGTAATTTTACGAACTAAAATAAGACGAAATTGGAGAATGACGAAACTGTGTTTAAACTTCATTTCCGAGTTATGAACTATTACAGACACCTACTTAAATATGTACGTGATATGTGTCTGATTGAAGTTACTCTACTGACGTATTCTACTGACATGGCTGCATCTGACCTGACTAATCCACGCCTGCAATATAACAAATTTCAAGTCAGACACGTTTCATGTAACTTTAGACGTTGTTCTGACAATGTAATAACTTTAAGACGAAGCCCCAATCACAATTTTGTTCTTGATTTTTGTTTTATTTTGCTATGTAGAATTGCCCCTTAAAATTTCTGATAACTGTTGTCGAACACCACCCCGTGTTTCATAATTGTACATACAGAATGCATTAAATGAAATGTTACAAGTTGAGACAAAGTGAGCAATTATTTCTGATGAAATAGTTCCTTTTGAAGTAACCACTAGGGAGACAAAAATACTCTTATCTTATTTTTCTGTCCGATTTATCTCTTTTACATCTTGTTTTTTTATCTCTGATATTTGTGCTCCCAAAGAAAATGTCTTTTAACACTGTATTCAGCCTGCCTGGTACATATTTCATTTTGACTACATGCGTTAAGAATCCACAGCTAGCGAACGAAAATGTTGTCCAATCTAAAGGTCAATTGCCTTAGAAAAAAGAAAGATATAGAAGGAGCATTTCCAATTTTTGTGAGAAAAATTTGTGCAAGTTCAACATGGGGATTTGTTGACAATTTCAGCTTTCTTTCAATAAATAAAAACAAGGCGACTATCAAAAAGCTGTCAGGTTAAATTGGCAGGACTGATTGAATTAATATGTTTACTCGTACATATATCGGTATTCTGTATATAAATTTAATTTTAATAAAGTTGGTAGGATTGATCTTGCACAAACTATCCTCAATAAAATAAGTTGAACCAAGGGAATATTCTTTCTATAGCCTTCTTTTCTCTAAGCCGATTACAGACTGAGATACAATTGTTGGAAGATATACATATCGACTGTCTTCTTATCCGCTAGATAGAAAAAGAATGATTATCGTTGCCGTCATGTGTTTCCAGCGATTGTATCTCAGTCTGCAATCGACAAGATTGTCGTTCACAGATTGTCGACAGTTTACGCTTGGCCTAAACCCATCTCAAATTTTTTCCTTAGCTTAGAAGCTTAAAATTTAGCCCTTAGTATACTAAGGTATGGTGATTAACGTTTTTTACCAAGAGGACTCCTAAGAGACTCCATTAAAACTTCATCTGCTTACATTTATTTTCATTGTTTCTTTATTTTAATATGAATCCTATTTCATGTGACACAAGTACCGATAAAATTGTAACCTTAATTACAGTTTAGTCTTATTTGTTAGTTCAGTCTTGCAAGATTTATTTCTCTTGTCTTTTCTTCTTCATTTTTATGTTCCAATAGAAATAAAAACTAAAATAACTTGAATACAGTAATATAAAATTAAATAACACACTACAAGGCAAGAAAAGAAAGAAGAAAGATAGTAGAAAAGAAAAAAGAGAGGCATATTTATGTATTATCTTTGTCACGAATATAAACTGATGTTTTTATTACACGATTTTTGCAAACGAAACGTTTACAAATATGACATTTTATATTTGGAAGGTATGGGGTCGTGATGGAACCGCCCTTGATATATTAAAGGATATGGGGTCATAAAGGACTCCATCTATTGGTATGCTAATTGCAAGCGTTAATACAAACTACTATCAACAACTATCAATTACAGTGGTTCCGCGTTAGTTGACCGTGACTTGGGACCAGATCTGACCAACTATCGCGGGAGGTCTATTTCTAAAAATTTTCGAGTGTTTTCTATCTCTTCATCTCAGAATGGGTAAATAGGTACAGTAAAACAGTAAACCCTCTTATAACGCAGGACTTACATAACGCGGTTTTCATATAAGACGTAGCAAAAATTGCGACGGGCGATAGTCTTTAAACGCGATGTCTCTATAATATGTGCATTTTTACGGTTGAAATTAATGGGGAATTTCCGTCTTTTCAATATAACATGAATTATTCTGATTTACACTTGCTCCGAGTTTCTTATAACGCGGTACGAATTAATCGCGTTATAGGAGGGTTAATTGTAAAGAGTTAGTTCGAGTGAGATATCGCTATCCGACACAAGCTAAAATAATGAGTAAAGGGTCTCTTTCAGGGAAATCACGCTTATTTACTTCAACACTCGCAGAGCTATAAATAAAAAGAGTCTTTCTTAGACCCTGATCTTTCTATACTAATATTTACGTTAAAAATGTTTACTTTTTTATTTCTGAATAATTAACCGAGATATACATTGTAATATTCTGAAGCACACCCTTTTTCACAATTTTACGTTAAAAATATTTATTAGAAAAGGACTAGGTGTTTATTTTAATTCCTGGATGAGAAAAGATCCAACAACCGCGCTGCGAGTGTTAAACTCATAACGCTGAAGACACTTGAGGAAGTCACTTCTAAAAAGTAATGGCGATGTCGATAACCAACTAACCCGGAGCCACTGTACTTCTGAAGACACCTGTAAAAAGAACCTCGAAACCATAATGCTTTCGTCAGCGTCAAAACGTTATCAGACGCAAACATGAATAAACGAGGCTGCTCAGCGTGACACCGATCTGACCGAAAAGAAAGAAGCGTTCGGGTGACAAGCGATTTCTATCGTGCCTGGAATGCTGTAGAGCTCTATTATTCCCGAAGAACACGGCGGATCGGGCATATCGCCAGCAACAATGGAAACGACACCCACGGAAATCCGATAGAGATACGATCGCAACCGGTGCACTTTTGTATCAGAACCAGAGTCTAGGACCTCACAATATAACCGTCCGTGCAGTGCCACGTTTCAGGCTGGCTCGCGTGTCTCGAGCAACACGGAAACGCCTCGACTCCCCCAGCCCACCCCGTAAATCTAATCCAACTGTTATTTTCCACGGTGTGGCGCCGAGGTACCCGAAGACGCATCCTTTCGTGCTCGTGTCTGGAGAGAAAGACGTATGGGCGGACGTGCGCGCTGTAACGATGGTCCACGCGCGTGATCTCGCTGCTTCCGGTACACCCGAGATGCGGAGGAAACAATAAAATCTATGGGAAATTCCTTGGAACTTGCTACAGCACGAGAAGCGAAATACTTTTGGGAGGAGTACAGTTTCGTTAAATGAGTAGAAATAAAACAGAAATCTGTAAATCGGAAACTCTTCGATGTTAGTGTGCTAAGGGACTGTTCTGGTCTATCTATGTTCTGGCCTATGTTTTAAGGCTTTTTTGAGAAATTTTTTTTAAGAAATCGAGAAAGTGTTTTTTATTAAGATTTTGAGCTTGTATTTAATAATATGTAATGTACGTGAACTGTTTTTTTCGAGCGAAAAGAATTACAATTGTACGAGCTACGTGTTTTTGCATAACGTCTCTGTCAACATCACTAGTGGACATGATTCCACATGTGTAACGATCTTCATTAGTTGGTGTGAAACAACATTTTCAAAAAATCTTAATTGTTTCTAATTCTTTTAACATGCTAAGGGCGGAAAAGTGATCAAAAAATTTGAAATTCATTTTGGTTCACACCATAGCTGCATCCATACTGATGAAGGTGCTTATTTACTCATTTGTTACAAATTAGCAGAACAGTTGAAATCATGTCCACCAGTGATGTTGACAGGTATGTTGTGCAAGAACACATAACTCGTATAATTCTAATTATTTTCATTTTCAAAAACTCGTATACTTTAAATAGTAATAAATGCATGCGTAAAAACTCAATACAAAGCAGTCCACTGATTTCTTGAAAAAATTCCAAAAGCTTAAAAAATGAACGCTTAGATCAGGATACTTCCTTAGCTCTTTGAAGCACGAAATTTAAAAAAATGGAAAGGTCCATGTTACACATTTTATTCTTATAAAATTTAACAAAGTAGGTTTATTTTAATTATTAGGTAATAATTGTTGTGCTGCAAGTAATTTTAATTTTTCAGGGTATTTAAAAATGTGAAACAATTTTAACTCCATCATATTCCAAATTTTAGTAAATGAGTGTAGTTTTTTATATTTTATGAAATTTTATTGAGTGTACTAAGCTGTCACGAAACAAGTGGTCATGTTAATTTTGCAAATGTCTCCTAACTAAATTTAAGCAAGGTAGATTTTTGTAGGATTTGATATAAATCTTTGTAAAATTGACAAACCTAGCTTGACTACAAACAGCAGCTTTCTTAAATCTACAAAATCGACTCTTATTAATTCTACTAAACTCAAATCTATTAGAGTACTTTAATAAACTCTACAAAAGACTTCAGTAACTTCAGCTTAGCATTCTTTTTCCATGTATAGTTTGCGAAATTGCAATTAAAATTTTACCGTAAATTTTGAGATACCTTTTTTAAATAGGAGACCCTTGTAGGTGTAGATTTGCCTAGTTAATGTAATTTTTATAAGTTCATAAAGGATGCAACATTCTTAATGAGATTATAAAGCATGTAAAGATTAAAACTAACGAAATACTGTTCATATTTTCGTTTGTTAATTATAACCACTTAAAGAGAACAGTGGTTGTGAAAGCTACTGACGTAAGGGGTCACCCACCTCTCACAACTAGGGCGAAATTCTGCGACAGTCGACCTGGACAGTGGCTAGAACAATCACTACTTTCCCATGACCTGACCTCTGTCACGAACTTTGTGCTAACAGTAGTGTCAGACGGTTAGCCAAACTTCAGGTAAACTTATACTACACATTTTTAAATGCTCATAATTGTACAGAATTATGCAGAAAAATCTTATCTGTATAATGAAAACAAATGAAAATGTATTAGTTTTCCCACTTCAACTTATTCCTATTCTACGTCTTTGATAATATGTTTAATATCAATTTGTCATAGATCTACCAATTTTAAAGATAATACAATGAAATTTGCATTATCTTTAATATTTTTAACATTTTAGAGCATGTTTATAAAAAGGGTCTAAGTGACGTCAAACATCTCTTCCATCCAACAACACCATTAACAAATACAACTATTTAGGACTAACGTTATTGAAATAGAATGAAAGAAATATACAATAAATAAAGAGTATTTCTTCTGCGTGAAATTATTCTCAGAGCAACTAGTTATAATGACAACTAATAATAACAACGAAAAATGTCGAAAACAGTTGTTAATATGAAATGGTCAAACCACGAGTGCAACATCTGCAATTTACTTTTAACCCAAAGTAACTATCTCACATGAAATCTATTATTCCAACCCCAGTTTTTAATATAGATCCTATCCTTCACATGCATTAGTTATTCATCGCTCTTTATCACATAATCAACGTAAACTCATAAAAGAATACTCATATTTTTCTTCCCATCATATGTAAGAAAAGGATTAAAAATATCTTTGAGGATCAACATTACTGTTGAAAGCCTACTCAAAATTCTGCAAATGTAGCATGGTAATTAACGACCTAATTAGAGGATTTACAAAATGGAGTCTGGTTAAATAGACAAAGCAGAATGTTCGCGTTGCTTCACTAGCAGCTGACAGATAAAGCGAAAGGAAAGAGATGTTGTTTCCTTCCTTGAGGCCGCCAGTAAGAATTCTTAACAGAATTCACCCTCTCTGAGGGGTATGGGTAACGGTGTCGGATTAGATTTACGGGGGTTGCATGGCGGCTACGTCCGACGAGCTGTCAGGAACGGTTCAGGCTTGTGAAACGCGGAATTCAATTCTTTCCTGCTTACAGGAATTTACAGCCGTGGCGTCTTAAGCGCGTTGCTTACACATTTTTCCACGAAGATAGAACTAAGATGTGACTAAAATGTGAATTATTAGGAAGCAGAAAGAAGCTTCAATTCATCGGTGGTTACCTTAACGATGAAATTTTTATGCATGAAAGAAGCTTCCTTGTGATTAGTTTGAGCCCCATGCTAAATTCACTAAAATATTATCACATGCAAAGTGAGATTAACTTTAACAAAAAATTATGTTTAACACGCTATTAGCTTCATTGTGTGGCACACGTGTCCCCTTACTTCTACTAGCAGGTGTTACTACAATTTATTATTAGTACGGGTATTACTCATAATTGTAGAGATTAACGTTATTCACATCATTTAAATATTGTCGTGTGTTAAAGGTTTTCCAGTTTGTCTGACTAAGCGTGGTCATATTTTATTTATTTGTTTTCTACATGTGTATAGTAACTGGAGATGGTTTTATTATACTTTATCTTAATAATATTTCGGTTCTAAATTTGTTTATGCAAAGAATGTTAAGATTTTGTTACATATAAAATGCTTTAACCGTTGCTTTACTTTTTTTCTATTACTTATGAAACTTTCATTTATACATACAGACAGATTCAAATAAAGTGTTACAAACTCTTTTCCTAGAAACCAACAATTATATACTTGATTTATTTTTTAATTAAATTTTTTAAGGCGATTTATCTTTTAGTGTGTACTAAATTTTTCTGGGACAACTATTATGGAAAGAAGCAAGCCCTGTCGTTTTCTTTTTAAGTAAAACGTGATGTTTTTTCTTACCTCTTATCAAACTAAATAACTTTTACTTGAACCAGTTTTTTCTATACTGCACAGGTAAAGACTTATGGTTATATTATGTTCAATACGATAAATATTTTCTTATAAATGTTTTAATTTTTTAATTGAATAAACATTGAAGATATGAGACAAATTCTTGCTCTTCTGAGAAGGAATAAAAATTGACATAGATCGACTTTTACAACTCTCTTAATTATCTCCAATTTCTCCTGTTGGTGAATGTGCTTGACTCTCAGCGATTACACTAATTACAAACTAAAATCTCGTAACTCGAAACTAGCAGATATTTTAACCGTATCGTAAATCCATGTTAATGTCGAACTCTAACAAACTTCTTGTTTTCTCAACCTAATGCATATGTATATTAAGCTTATACGTAAATATAACAGTATACATATACATATACTCTAGCAATCAAAATGATTTCACTGAAATGAGGTAGTTTACCATATTTTACCTGATTTAAAAAGGTAACTACTTCTATATGATTCCTCGAAGACGGTACTTTTAATTTGTCTACCTAGATTCTAGATCATTTAACTGCTCCTCTTATAACTTGTCTTCAAGTGTAAGGATTCGTGTTAATTTAAATACAAGCGAAATATATAAATTAGTTACTTAATAAGGAAATAATTATTACAAAATAAATCAACAAATCATTAATTACCCAAAAATTTTTTCAATTTCTCCTTATTTGATAAATTCAAATATTTAACAACATTTCTTTTAGTATTTGACACATAACTTGTATCACAGGATAACTCGTTGTTACAAGCCAAAGAATTAAATTGAGAGATTCAACAATTAAGGCTGAATTGGCCTGTGTACCTTCTTATTAAAACAGACGGTGTCATATTTAGAGGAAAATAGGAGCTTGATTGAGTAGCAGAAACTTACCGGAGAAAATGGAAGCTATGGCCGCGATAATGAACGAGATGACGACACCTGGACCAGCGACGCTGCGCGCCACCATCCCTGCAACAAGGTACATCCCTGTCCCCACGCAGGAGCCGACCCCTAAGGATGTCAGGTCCAGAGTCGTCAGGCACTTCTGTGGATTAAAAACAAAATAACACTTCAATTTTACTTCCACTTCCTACTTTTAACAGAATGTAACTTAAATTTTAAATAGAAGTCCTTATAATAATTTTATTATTTGTTACTATTAACGTTACATATCTACAGTGGAGTAGCATGACACAATAAATTTGACTTCTAGACATAAATTAATTTTAAATTATTAAAATGTAATGAAATCATACCCATAAATGCCAAAATACTGAAACTATCTTTGGAGGAATTTGTACTTATATAATTTGTACTAATAGGCCTACTAATACCTGGAGAATCACTACTTTGAAGTAAACTGAGTTTTAATAACGGTTTATTTATATCAACACTTATAAACAACCAAATTTTTCGTTCACTAATCACCAAAGTTCTTCTGTTATTAGTTGCAAAATTTGTTAAGTAGAAAATAAGTTTTCCCATGAAACCTTGTTACACACATAATACACAACACTTAAAAAATGAACAATGCTTAATTTTAGCTGCTAACTAACTTAAATTCTAATACACAGTATGACTGGTTGTGATATTACACTTTTCTTGATACTTTGAAAATACTTAAATATCACATTGATGACCATGAGCTTTTGAATGGTTCTGAGCGATTATAGATTCTGAGTGACGATTGCTCTGTCTCGAGCTTTTATGCTTTTAGCCCCTCCATGGTAGAGGTGTGAATCAGGATTTACATGACTTTTGAATGGCAATTTCTGATTGGTCATTCCTCTGTAGAAGAATAACCAATCAGGGTTCCTAATATATCGACTCCCCTTCCTATTTGCTTCCTTAAGGGGAAACTTTCTTTTTTTTTTAACAAGCCCTATCTTTTACACTTTATACTACTGAAAATATACATATGATAAGTTATTTATAATATTTCTGTATATTTTTATTATATGTTCAAGTAGTTATAATATTTTTTTTAAAGAATATTCTATTTCATACTCCAGCTACATATTTTTCAGCCACCACTCCTTTCTCATTTCGTGAATATCGGAGTTTTATCTAGAAAAGAAAAGAGGTTGCTCCATTAAGATGGGATTGCGTTGAAAGATATTCCTTTCTTTCTATAGTAGAGAATAATCTTAGAAAAATATGTTTTGGAAAATATGCACATAGAAATGACTGAAGATCCTATGGAATTTGAAATGTTTTTGATTTAAAAAACTTTAAATTTAATTAAAAAAACTTTAAACTTTAATTCTTATAAACACTCAAATAAGAGCGGCACCTCGAATAAAAGGGAAACGATCTCCCTTAAAATAAAACAATAACTCAAGCCTCATACGACACAGTTCTTAGACTTTTCTAATAAATAACTGCGAAAAGTTTCATCAAAATGAGAATATATCCTTATTACCTAATCAAATAAACTAAAACATAATTATTTCAGAATAACGTCTAGCCGAATAAAATGATATATTATTTCGATAATCATTTCTCAAATATTTCCCTTAAACAAAGTAATAAATTACCTGTTGTGAAATGAATAAATGAAGCGATAGAAATTATCTACTGTGCTTGCAAATTAATTCTGATGTGCTACATATCGAGCTCAGTGAATTGTATACTATACAGAGTTAACACCCTTCAAGCCGGAAACTCCAGAGCGGTGAAAAACGAATCTGTCGACCACTTGTGCGACCCAGTTCCGTGGTAACAGAGAATCTGAAATCCTCGTTCGATAGGAACACTGGCCGTGCATAGCAAGTGTCGATATTTCCACGAAATTTTGAACGCACTTTCCATCTGCGCAAGAAACAATGGATGGAATCGCCCCAAGGGAACGGAGTGAGCGAATATTCTGTCTCGACTAAACAGCCGCGAACTTTCCCAATAAGCGCCCGCAACTCGCAGATTTCGCGGTTGGAACGCGACGCTCGATACGCCTGAAAAGTCCAATTGGACTTCGGTAGATGCATTCGATGGGGTTTTGCCAAAAACGAAGAAAAAGTTTCGGAGACATATGTGCACAAAAAAGAAGGAATAGTAATGGATCGTTTATTCTTCGAAGAAAATTGCACAAAAAAGAACATTTTTGTGTTATTTTAGCTTTTTAGTTTTTTCTGGAATTGTTTTGAAAAATTGTCATTGAATTAAAAAGCAGAATATAAAATAAAAAAAATATATAGTGGAACTGTTGTTTAATTGGCTTGAGATTAAATTCGAAATTAAAATGTACTGAACAAAACTGTACCAAAATATTCACCATTATTACTTTACAATCAGTTACACCTTTCTGTATGAAATATATAAAACGTAAAATGAATCAACGTTAATATCATTATTTATTAGGCACAAGGAGAAATATGACCCGACAATTAGTATTTTATATAATTATAGTCTTGTATAAATAGTAAATAGCTATTTAAACAGTTTTTATAGACAAATAACATTTTAAAGAAAAATTCTCAAGGATATAGAAATTTAATGTAATATGTGTGTATGTGTGATGCTGCGATGAGCTATAATTTTCAATATATGCTCCGTAAAAACAATAAAAAAAGCAATTGTAGTAAATCACATGTAGTCGTGCTACCATGTATATTAAAAAACATTGCAGAGTTCAGTTGTTGAGATCAGTCCCAGCGTCAGTCGCAAATGTGTCGGTAACTATGAAACTGAACTACAAAAAAAATCTAATAAAAATTGAATTTATCGCTTATTTTGTGTTGCAACGACAAAATATGTGATAAGTTCAACTTCCGTAGATTTTTTTACTCAAACCATATTTATAATTATCAACACATAGAGGGTATTCGACGATAAATGTCAGAAATTTTAAAGGGTGATTCTGTGTGCTAAAATAAGACGAAAATTAAAATACAGGAAATTGAAATTTCAAGCTTCATGTCCGAGTTATCAATTATTAATGGTACACTAAAATATATGTGAAATATCTGACTCAGGACTTATTCTACTTCCTTGACTGTGTCTGTCTTGAGACATTCTACTGACTTCACTGTGTCTAATTTGGGTGTTGTTTTACTGAAGTTCCAAGTCAGATATATTTCACGAGAACTTTAGGCGTTTTTATAACGATTACTAACACTGCAACGAAATCCTAAATGTAATTTTATCATTTTTGATTTTCATCCTATTTTGACACGTAGAATCACCCCTTAAAATTTCTGACATTTGTTGTCAAACATTCTACATAGAATGTATCAAACATAGCTTTTGATGTTTTAAGGGATAATAGGAGATTCAAATTGAATCTGAATTTCTGCCTTCATTTTACAATAATAATGCCTCAAAGTTACCATACTTATATGTTAAATTAACAATTAGAGCATTCTATAATCTTACAAATATATTGAAGGGCATAAATAGAACACAAACATCTCGATACATTTTGTTGTATCTCTTACAGTCATCTTTTGTAAAGCTTTAAACATCCACGACCTCTTTCCTACAAATATCTTGGACCTTTAAAGCTTTGTCAAAGGTAAACTGTGAGAGATACAACAAAATGTATGAACAGAAGACTTTTTTATTCTATTTCTGTAGTTCAATATATCTGCAAAGCTGCAGAATCCTTTGATTTTCAGTGTAGCATGTACAAGGTGAGTCACACAACTGTATCAACTGAATATTCTTGTAAACTATTTGTTGCATAACAAAATTTTCAAACGAAAGTTATTTGGTACTGAGTTGTTTGATACTTTCGATACCAAACAGGTTTCGTTTGACACATTTTTCATACAACAAATGGTTTACTAGAATATTCAGGTAATACAGTTGCGCGGTTCGCCCTGTATATATGTTAACTTTGAGATATTATTGCAAAATAAAACCAGTTCTGACACTATGTCATACGACATTTTGTGCTCCAATTTGGATGTCCTATCACCCTTAAAAATATCGAAGGCTATATTTGTTACACCTTGCATAGAAAATGCAACCTTCAGCAAATACGTACAGAAAGAACAAATAAATAAATTAAAGTATCCTATAAACGAAGTTCGTTACTTTTTCATACGTCTGCACAAACAGTAGAGACAAATACCTAGATTCGTGAATGAAATCCCATTCTCATTGACATTCGAAGTTCCATCGACAGATTTGGCATCGATCTTCGCCAGTCTCAAGAACCCTTGTTTAGAAGGGGCAAATGAATTTTCCATCGCATTGTCGCGAAGAAGGCAACCTTTGCGAGTACTCCGTACACAGCAGGCGCAAGGGGTTGAAAAATCTCGTTAAAAATAACCTGAGATCGATACTGGGAGGTGAAATTCACGTGCATGTGAGGTGTATTTTTCCTTGAAAACCAAGATCCAAAATAAGTAGAAGACGACCTTAAATATCGGATAGAAGAGAGATGGAATCAAACATCGCGGACTGCAGGGAGTGGTTTAAGGTAGCCGCTGACTTGACCCCATTTTTTAAAATAAAAATATCCGACCGCGAAGAACGTACTTTCTGCTTTCAGGGATAAGAGCTCCGATGAATTTAGTATGGGAAGAAAAAGTCGAAGTAAGCTCGCCAGGAGCTGATTAAATTGCCGAGAGTCGGGCTTGATGAACTCCTTCCAGGAGATCGGGTCGAATTAGAGGTGGTTTTTCTTTTTTCTGTCGGAAACTGTCGGGAAAGGAGCTTGCCTGTAATTTCTGCTTGGAGTCGGTTGGATGAAGCGGCTCGGGACCAGCTTTCCCCTGGTCACCCTGAAGGCTTTCCACATTCTTCGTACGTATGAACTTGCTGAAGAGCTCCAGGCCCTTTTCTCGGTCCATCAGATCCAGCTTCATTGTTCCTGGAAGGAAACAACATTGGGCGTTAATGGTGGAGAAAGAAAACTGATCTTTTTTTTCTTAATTCGATAATTAAGGTTTGGATTAAGTTTAATGTGTATTTCTGAATCTATGTATTAAGTTTGATATGTGAGTTTCACTTTAGAGCACTCGAATATTAGCCATGAGGATTATTGGCATACATGTGTTTGCAGAATATAAATATGCTCGATCATGTCTGTGGTTATAAAACAAGTCACATATTTCTATTTCCTAAATTGCAAATTTTTGAATCTTAAAGTTTCGAATCTTAAATCTGTATTCACGTCTTTAAGGGAATACTCACGTTTAACCTTCACCACCAATTGGCAGCCATCCATGAAATTTCAAATGTAGAAACAATAGGTTGAATATAGTAATTATACCTGAGAAATAATAGTGGTACTTGCAAATTATTTGCTATGAGTTATTTTTTAGATAGAATTACTATATTGAACCTGTAATTTGTATGCTTGAAGTTTGGTCGATGACTGACGATCGGTGGTGATGGTTCAGCATGATTGCTCCCTAGAGGACAAGTCCCTTTAATTGAACCTACTTATATCAAAAATGTGAATTTTATCTTTTGTCTTCAATAAAAGCAAAACTCAAATTTGTTGAAAATATGACTTATGTCGTTTTGCCTTACAATCACAAATGTGTACGTATCATTTTTATATTATAGTTACAAATAGTCACATCTCTATCAATTTTTTTATTTGTTCATGGCGAGCACTTCCTATTTTTTATACTTTCAAATATTCTTATAAGTATTTAAATATTATGTATTCATGTATTCAAATACCCAAATATTTAAATATACAACTTCACAAATATCCAAATTATTTAAATGATCGTGGATTCCAATTTTCAATTTCTCTAATATTTAGACATTCAAAAACTCAAACACTGAATTTTTCTAAAACTTGGAGACTTAAGTATTTAAATTTTCAAATATTGTAACATTTAAATATTAAAATTTTTAAATAATCAAATTTCGAAATTCTTTTTATTGGTTTTAACTTCCAGGTATCGAGCACCAAGTTATATAAATAGAAATCAAATCGTAAAAGTCAGCCAAAATTTGTATCCTTTTACAAATTATACAAGTGTAACATTTAATATTTGTGATATTTAAAAAATAATAATACAAAAGAAAAAGAGCAGCAAAAAGGTTACTATTTATAAATTTAACATAAATTAGTTAAAATTTACTCCAAAAACCAATTTTTTAAGTTTAAAAATAATTCTAAAGTATTAATAATTGTCAGAAGGAGGTACACAAATTTTTAACTTGCGACACTTTCTTCGTAGAGGTGAAATCAGTACACGAAAAGACATGAGACACATATTGTATTCTTCATAATAGAATTCAGGATTAAAAAAATAGTAAAGAATTCGAACCTAGCACATCTTGTTTTAATCTACTTAAGGGCCGATATTATTTGAAATTTCTGATGTACTGACGAAAGTTGAAAATTATCTAGTACAATGCAAAACATCTCGACCTTGACACTAATTTTTCCCAATTCTTTCAAATTGATCCTATTAATAGTTCACCAGAAATCTATCTCTGGGATACGCTCAGATACGCTCCAACTCGCTCGGACCCTACCTCGACTTGTTTCAATCCGCTCGAACCTGTTCAGATTCGCCCCAATTCGATCGAACCTGCTTTAACCCGCTCAGACCCACTTGAACTCGATCCAATCCTCTCGGACCCGCTTTCACTCATTTGAACCTATTTCAACCCGCTCTAATTTACCCCCACAAGTTCCGAGTAAGACATCGCCAGCTGGGGGTTAAGCAACTCATTGATTTTCTCCATCTCGTTAATTAAATGCAAACATACACGGGGACGTTTTTCATTGATAGAATCATACACGTCGCCGTGACAGCGATGTAATATTCCATGTGATCAATCATCATAATAAAGCTACCCTATGTACAGTCAGAAATTCTCAGGGCATAAATCTATGTGTAATCAGATACTGCAGTGGAATTACTCCCTGTGCTGTCAGACATTTGTGGTGGCATAAATCCATATAACACGTAACATTACTAAACATGACATGGGAAGCATTGTATAGAATTGTATACAAGTTATTTCATTTGTGCTGATTACTAGTTTACTTTATAATAAGATCTCAATTATCCGAAGTACCACCAGATTCAAACCTAAAACATTCTTCCAATAAGTAGCTTCAGTTTCTTCAGCAGACTATTATTGTTTTACTATTCAAATTTTAGTCGATGCTCTACTGTACTGTTATTATTATTGCACTTAGTATGCGTAATCCTAAATGACGGAAATTTGGAATGTCCAAAGTTCGGTTGGTCGAGATTCTACTGTAATTTTAATCTTAAGATTCAAAAATTAAAAATTATAAAGTGGTTTCATAATTATGAAACACAGTTTATTGAGTATAACTTACAATCATAACAATTTGTATATCTCACTATAAGGTCAATATCTAATAAGTACAATATAAAAAAAAAACGTCAAAGGATTTTATGAAGCCAGAACAAAAGGACATGTCATTGAAACAGACCCTACAAGTTTATTTTTAATATACAAGTAGCCTTACACAAAATTATAAAATTTGTTATTTTTGTTTTACTATATATATAATACGAAAAATTTTATATAACATGTTTTGTTTTATTTTTCTAACAAGTTTTATAAAATTGTTATATGCCTAGAGTAGACTCAACTTTAGGAGCCCAAATGGATTGTGATTGATTAAACAAAGGTGTTGCTAGACTGTGAATTGGAATATCCTAGTAACTCAGACAATATTTAAGAAGTCCATTAAGCTACATTTCCACACGGCTTCAGGAGTCACTTTCGTGTGCCGAGTGTTCGCTGAATAATTTATCACCGAATGCTTTTTAAGTCATTTTCCTGTTCTTCTCGAAAGATTATGCATTCTACTTACATCTGTGCACAGTTCGTGTTGTTTCTTTCAAGCTCTGTTCTTTCTTAAATCCTTATCCAAGGAATAGTAGACTATCATCAATGGCTTCCATTTCTTAAAAATCAATCATTTGTTGAAGTAGAAATAAGAGAGAATAGTGTTTGAACTATCAGGAGTGTGTTTATAAAGAAATTCGTAGAATTCTCATTTTGGATATCTACTGAATTTCGTTAAATCTTTGCTTTTCCAAACTTTTGGAACAATGTCTTCGTTAAACTTTAATATTCAGAGAATAATTCATCAAGACAGTTATTTGCGAAGTTGTGTCAGTTCTTTTATATTTTCTCAGGACTCGTGGGAGAGGAACAGGAAAATACTGAGAGACAATGCTCGCAGTGAACTGACTAAGATCGATGGGGACGTAATATTCTTCTTTCGCGATGGTTTCTTCGCGAGAACAAAGAACGTTTGGCGAAGAGACGACGCTGCTGTCGCGTTGGATAATAAATCGATAATTCGCTCTGCAAGACTTCCTCGGAAGAAGAACGAAAAATAAAGTAGTGATGAATCGTTTCCTGAATTTGCAAGCATCAAGTTTTAATTGCCAGAAATTAATTGTGAGATTAGAGTACCAAGCAGAGGAAATTGTTTAGAACAAATAAAGCAGAATTCTTTACGCCACAAGAATTAACTAACAATTGAACTACACTTTTATCAAATTACTGTTCTTTTTTAATTAAAGTTTAATATCGTATCAACTGCCTATGTTGGTTATTAGTGACAAAAAAGAAGAAAAGGAAGAGAAAAGAAGAAACAAAATTGGGTTTAAGTTAATGAGTTAAATGAAACTTTGTTTCATGGAGAAAGAAAATCATGTTACAAATCTTACTGGCGATAAAATTGTATTTGAAATTTGACTCTATTTCATTTTTTTTATAACTAACTAAAAATTTAGAGCAATCTATGACAAGGCGTTTGACAGTGATTAAAGTACTACAGACTTCACATTATAAGGATTCACGTTTCTGCTAAATTTGTTAACTTCACAAAACAAAAATAGTTATATTTATTTTAAATGTAAAAAATTAAGCATCGATCAAGAGCTTTGTAAAATTGTTTAAAGTTCAAAATGTGGAATTAATCACTTTGGTCTGTGAACGACTCAATTATAAATTGTTAAGATATTCGTGGAAAGTTTATTTATACCAAATTTCAGCAGCAAGATCAGAATCCTGTAGTTTTCTTGTAACTTACTAAAAATATGAGAGTGTGTCGTACTCGTGCCTAGAATAATATAAATAGAAAAAAAGAAGTGCAAAGAGACTGCAAAGTACTTTATCCTATGAATAATGCTCGGGAATCGTGCTTATCGGGATATTCGGACTGTTTCCACCCGATGTCGGCTTTTGTCCGAAACATCAAAGGAATTGTAAATCTACAGAGCCTGAACAAATGTAGCACATTATTCATATCACTTTGAGTTGCTATTCTCGAAATCATGTAAATGGTCAAATAGTAGACATAAACAAGGGTTTAGCCATATTTCGAAGATATAAAGTATAGATATAAAAATTATTTTCTCGATATAAACTCATCGTTATTACTAACATAACAATAGTTTTGTATTTTACTTGTTTATCCAATCGTTGAAGATGAGATGCAGAATTAAAAATTGATTTCAAAAAGGTATCTCTTGGTGTTTATAATTTTTGTCTTGAACATCAAATCTTACTGCGAACTTATAGGCTTCAATTAATTACGTGATAAAACAAAGGCATTTAATTCAGGATTAAATATAATTAAGTCATTTAATTAACAGAAACTGTTAAGTTCCGTGTTTAAAATGCGAATGCAAAACTCATAAAAAAGTCGACAGTATAAAGAACGGAAGAAGGATGAGGCATTGTATTTCAATCCAATATTTTGTTCAATATTTAAATGACTAACTAAAATGTCGCATCACCATAAATAACAAACACTGCAACGAGTTATGAATATTTGATTATTTCCATCGGCTGAAAAATGAACTGTTTGCAATTCTTTATCAAATACCACACAGATAGATAAAAAATGTCAGTAACTACCTTCTAACATATACATACATAATGGGTGGAATAAATTTCATCCACCTGTGGCTAGCAGTTATCGAGCAGAATGTATCTTCGTGGCATAAAAGTCAGTTTTCAAAAAATTAAGAATAACGACCGACATAACTGATCAATACATTTCAGCTTTATATTGCTTCTACATATAATGCACTATTTACCAGCCCACATGTCATGCACATGGGTCATGGATAACGAGTGCACTTCACAATTAACACACACGCAACTGCTAAGAGTAATAACAGGAAATAACTCGAAATAAAAAACAGAGAATAATATTAACTGTAGAAAAATTTAGTAGAACTGTAGTAATTTAGTAGAAAAATTTCATGTTTGTAATTTTTATTTCGATATTCTAAGCTTGTTTATTATTATTGTAATATTTTAATATTTATTATTGTAACGTTTATTATTATTCTAATAAACAAGTTTTGGATACTGAGCTAGTAATAAGCTTATATTATTAAGTTTATAATAAAGACTACAATAATACCATAGTAATATTACATAAATTATTTAAAGCGTTTGAGGTAGTATAAGGGTGAGCTCAACAAAAATTCTTGTATTTTCATGTATCAGCAACTCTTTTGTCCTCTTTTTTTAATACAGAATTATGTATAACTGTATTTATAAGATGGCTTTTAAGGAAACAAACTATGTATATGAAATCTCTCGAAATTAAACAGCAATTTATAATTAGTTTAAATTTCCTGGGCCTGGAAGAGACAGGCTTACTACCAAGATTCTAAACATCCAATAGAATTTTTTTGCATGAAAATTCACCTTATATGAAGAAGAAGACCAAAATCCACATAGCATGTCAACAGAAATATGTATCAACTCCCCTAATTCAATTTGATAAAACAATTTTTCACAAAATATTGAGTTCGTTCTTACCACTCCAAACGTCTCATTTCTTAAACATCAAATAAATATTTCAAATACGACAAAAATGATGGATTTTTTTTAATCTTCTTTAACATTTCCCCTTAACTCAACCAAAATTATTTCTGTCGTCA
This sequence comes from Calliopsis andreniformis, assembly GCF_051401765.1. Lineage (NCBI taxonomy): Eukaryota > Metazoa > Arthropoda > Insecta > Hymenoptera > Andrenidae > Calliopsis > Calliopsis andreniformis. The sequence goes on along the minus strand of NC_135067.1, from coordinate 5,166,212 downwards.
CTAAAGAAAGACAGTGACAAAAGGATCGACGTGTTTCGAAAGCTCGCAAAAAATATTTCCCTGGATCAACGGTCACTGTCAGATAATTATCCTCCCTCTTTCCTCACCCCCTGCTGCAGAAGTAACGTGATTATCGAGCAGGCACACGTCGACCGAAACCCAGCTGGCTTTGGAGTTTTAGGTTCAAAGGGAACATACACGTATAGACGAGGATAGAACAACGAATGCGTCAGTCGGCAAACGACAATCGTAGCTTAGCAAGCTCGTCCAAGCTAAAAGCTTCTGATTCTGCTTCTTTGCGTCGCAGTCGCACATTCACTAAAAGCCACGTTAGACATCCCTAATTAACATTCGGAAACGTTTCACAAGCAGCTTCTGTGCGAAATTCTCTCTGACAGAGAGATTCAAAAACATTTTAGATGCCCGAACTTAGTCTGTCTTGTGCGTGTATGCTTTGGAATGTAGCAACGCACAAAGAATCTTCAGTCATTGCGAATTTTTGGTGTTTTGTAGTTTTGGGACACTATTTTGTTTTTGCATTTTAGTGCAAAATTGTAGAGGACAATGTCGAAAATGAGCACAGGAGGAGACATTGCACACCTGTCGATTATGGAAATTTTATTATATGTCCGAAACAGAGAAAGATAAAATATAAGTATAACAATCATTTTTCATGCTTAATACATTTCATCTTATTTTAGAAATGTTATAGTTTAATTACAAATATATTTGATGGAATATTTGCACTTAATAGCTTACTTTAATTTATCAAGTTTTGTGACTAGTAATTAATAATTTAGGCAATATTTTTATAAAACCATTACAGGCCAAAAGTTTGGAATCACTTACAAATTCTTACAAAATTTACATTATATAGTAAAGTGTTTTTCACTTGAAATTAGTACTTTCGGTAATAATCACAGTATGCCTGATTTAAATGCATTGAAAGAAATTTATACAAATGTTTATTGTTAGGTACTTGAATTATGTGTTTAGTAAAGAGACCTTGGACACCACAATGTAGAATGTGATTCCAAATTTACGACCAGTAGTGTATTATAAAAGTATCGATTTTCCTTTAGTAAATACCATTTGAATTTTTCCAATTCGTGTTCATTTCTAAGTTATAGTCAGTTCAAGCCAACAAATTCCGGTTCGACTTTTGGTGCACCATCAACTTCATCTATGTACATTTTTTACACCTTCCCCATCACATTTTCCATAAGTAGTTACACTTTCATGATACTAAAATTTTAGGTCCCTAAAGAACTATAAATTTTGCTAGCTTTTGACTGTTTTCTTTGACCAGCTATTGAAATTAAAAAAATTCTTTTATAGCGAGCAATTCTTTTTTTCTTTTTAATTAACAGTCATTCATGGAGAAAACAATAGAGAAAACAATGAAGAAATTATAAGCAAATTCTTTTCAAATATTTATGACTTCGAATATGAAGAGTAGAAGATGTTAGTAAAGGAGTGTACCTTGAACTTTTCAATTATTTTATACACTTTTTTACACTACTGTACATTTTTTTTATTTTCCATTATTTTTTTTTATTGCATAAAATTCTATGAACGACTCCCAAGCTCATTTTAAATTGCATCCATATTTTTTACACGATTCACTGTTTTTACAAAATATAGAAGCTGAAAGATTAAAAAAGTGTCGATACTAAAAAAATTTTAACTACTTCCTTGAATGAATTCTGTTTTAGATGGAAATATGAAAGATTATTTTTGGCCTTCAGAATATAAAATATTCTAAGGTAAATATAAGATCTTAAAAATTCATTTTAGCAAACAGAAAGCAAATTTTTAGGATTTTCGCTATACCTTAACTATTTAAAAAATAGTCATATAATTTCAATTGTTCGTTCCACCCTTTCATCCATTGTTTTAAATACAGATATGTATCAAATCTGTGAGTTCCCATAGGTCTCCGAAAACCTTCATAGCAAGAAATTGAACTCCCCACTTTCTCCACAGATAAAATATACTATTGTAACCTACTTCACCAAAAAGAATGCTTCAGGGATGAATTTCATTTTCTCAAAATGCACACAATAAAAAATATATCAACAGATAAAGTTCGGCGAAAGCATAGCTGGTTTTTCCACAATTCTGAATTTCGAGCATATGTGTTCTTTATTCAGAAAAATCGAACTTCAGAAACTAAATTTGTGTCTGCTAGATTCGGGCCATTTTTATGATTCGCTACCTCGAGACCATAAAAACCATTCCGCCCACGCGCACATGAAAGTTGAAGCATCGCTCCCACGTTTTCATCCTAGACGTACATACATGCCGACACATACATATGCATAAACGCACCATGTCCAGTCAGCTGTAAAATTGCGAAACCGCAGAGTATTGCGTTCCCCTCACTAATGTTTAATTACAATTCTAATTGTGATCGTGTTTTCCAACTCTCTGTATCTCCAAAAAAATTCACATGGAAAGCGGGAAACAAGGGAGGATCATAAAAGCAGAAAAAAAATTCCGTAAAAAATGAAAGACCCAGGCAAAATGGGTATCGTAAAAATGCAGAAATGAGAGATATAAGAACGTCCCTGGGATAAAGCATTTAAGGGCTGGTATTAAGGGTGAGAAATGCGCACAAAAATTCACGGGACACGTGACCGGACTTTCGAGGGCTGGCCAAGCGCAACGAAAGACAAAACGTGCGCATTTTTATGGAAATACAGAGGGTTCCTAAACGGTCAACATTTGGCGGGATATTTAAAGCGTTCAGGGATTGGGTCGAGGGATTGTCGGTGGTTTTCGCGGAAAACTACTCTTCCCTAGATCCAGCTTAACGCTATGCAAATTTCATTCGTCGCTGTACAACCACGGTCCGCCAATTTTTTCATCCTTGGAAGCGCAACCGAGAATTCCACCCCCGACCACTTGGTTTAAGAGTGCACTACCCTCGTAAAAAGACAGACAGGATGGAAGTTTCGACGCCGCCGGGGTTTACTTGATCCCTCCGAGGAGATTCCGGTCTCAACCCCTTTTGAAACGTGTCTGATCTGGGGGTTGGTTAGAGCGAGTGTCACCCCTTTTAGGGATAAATTACGCGTGTCTTTGGTGAAAATTCGAATAAAGGAGATGTAGATAAGAGATTTTGTGCGGTGTTTCGTACCTGGAAAGTGGATGAAAACCCGCAGGGGACTGGAGGACCTTAATGAAATTTTGAAAATATTATCTCGGAGGAAAAATTAAACTTTGTATACGATACTGCTACAGCTGTAAGGCAAAACAAGCTAATTGAAAAAACTAGAGTTTTTTTTTACCAGGCTATAACTACTAACTAGTCGGCTATAAGATAGAGTTTAGAATTTTATGTAAACAAGATTATTTAAAATTAGACTAAATAAATTTTCCTTTCTAATGAGTAAATATAATAATATACAAGTGTATAAAACAAAATTAGGATTGAAAACTTTCGACATCGATACTTCGAAAATTGGTGTTCTCGTTCTTTGTGTGGGAAGTATATTAATTAATTAATGACTTCAAAAATACACATACCTGTACATAATACAATATGAGATTAATAGAATTTATGAACTCGAGTATTGCATACAATTCAATCCATAGACACCATTTCCATTTCCATATCAAGTTTTATGTTTGTGAATTTACTTATATTTTACCAATACAGCGCGTGGAGGAAATAGATATTTAAAGTAAATAATTCTAAGTAAATATTTCGATTCATTCCTGACAATATACGAAGTGTAACAAATATGTACAACCTTTGATATTTTAAAGGATAGTAAGAAATCCAAATTGGATCACAAAATATCCTATGACATAGTGTCCGATCTGCCTCTATTTTGCAAAAATATAGGCAATTAAATCTCTTACGGTTTATCTTTTATAAATCTTCAAAAATCCACGATCCATTTTCTACGAACATCCCCAATTTTTGAAAATTTATAAAAATTAAGGCGTGTGAGATACAACAAAATCTATTAAGACCTTTTTGCTCTACTTCTGTCCTTCAATACATCTATAAAATAACAGAATCCTCCGATTGTTAGTTTAGCATATAGGTATGTTAAATTTAAGGCATTGCTATTGTTCAACGAAGGCAGGTAGGACACTACGTCATAGGACATTTTGTGCTTCAATTAAAATATTCTGTCGCCCCTTAAAATATCGAAGCCTTATATTTGTTTCACAGTGCAAAATTCGAATATCATAGATAAAATATTCTTATCAAATAATTTCGTAAATAAATGATAATAATATTTTAAATACTAAATTGACATATATAATTTAATGTTTAAACAGACGGACTTGGATTAACCCTACTACTTTCCTCAAGTCTTTGTTGATCCGATTGTGGTTCTTGGTTTCTTCGAGAAATGTAAAATAATTATTGCTAACACCTTCATTTCTAATTTTCTTGATATACAAAAAGCTCATTTATGTCTTCATAATAACATGCTTGTGGTTATCATTGTTTCCCACAAGGTTTCCAATTTCCAAGAAGAACGTACCAGAATTCGTCTAGCTCTAAAACACAGCTACTCAAATTCATATTCTCCCCAGTATTAGATCTCCGCGTGGTATTTAGTGCCTGTTTACTCCGTTTGCTCTTATCCGAAAACTTGAGGAGGAAAATGAAAATATCCGAACGGGCGATTGTATTCCGATATTTTCCCAGTCCATTTGCATTCACCATTCCCGCCTGGCGAATCTCGAAGGAATAATCGATCACGAAGCAACTCGAGCAACCAGCTGCGTTTTATATTTCGCCGTGGGAAACGCGCTTTAGCAACAGATCTCGCGTGTCGCAGGTCGTTTGGCCGATCAGCGATCGCAATTCCGATTTAGCCCCGTTTCTCTCAGTTTTATCCTACCGGCCGGTATCGGTTATCCATTACGCGTTTAACGAGGTCGCCCCCTCGACTGCAAGAAACGATATTGCTCGTGTATGGATTTATTTGCTCCACGTCGCGTTCGCTTCCTTTTTTTTTTCATTGGCCTATTTTATTCCTCCCCTAAACTAAATACTCGCAATACGGAGCAACTACAATGCTCTTCGCAATTCAACCGGGCTAAATCGCTCGAATCTGTATTAATCGGCTCCTTGGATCCCTGGATGAGCATATTCTCTGTTTTGTCGCAGAAATTGCTGCGATCTTGCAACGCGTCGTTGCAGAAAACAATAAATACTAGGGAAAGGAGTAATCGAAGCAGAAAAATGGTAGATGCTAGAGGAGATAAAATGGTGCTCTTTTCCTCTACGAGATTACTCTTGTTACTCTTAACAGGAAGCTGCAAGATTGATCAAAGGTCAAATCCAAGCTTCACTAAAAGTATTTTAGAAAGAATTTAGTAATTGAAATGTTACAAAAAAATGGAGGAGCATTCAAAAAATGCAGGAGTAGATATGATGGATAAAAGATTGAAAATTAGAAAAGAAATTAAATGTGTTGAAATTTGGAGAACGTAAGAGCTGAAAAATGTATAAAACCATAGTTTTATGGTACTATGTACTATAGTACATGTAGATAATACAACAAAATTAGTTATGACCAGTAATTAGTTTTTCTAATGAAATTATTGTACTGTAGATTATAACTATCAAATTACTACTTGTTTACTCCTTGTACTAGTTCTATTGTCAGTAGTTTTACTAATAGTTTACTACTATTGTAACAAGTTTTACTAGTAGTGTTTTATATCTTTCAAATTCTTCAGTTTTAGAATCTTCTGAGGTCACTAATTTCTTCAAGTGTTTGATAATAATATCATGTATCTAAATATACAGGGTTAGTTGCTATTAATTTTTTTCACCACTACAAGATTTACTAGTAATCGTATTAGGAGTGATGATAGAATTATACTAATAGTGGTGCTAGTAACTACTCTAGTAATGGCGGTAGTAGCAACACTAGTAGTTGACTAGTAAAGCAACTAGCAATTTACTAGTAGTGGTGGTAGTCATTGTACTACTACTGATGATAGTAATTATGCTAGTAATGGAAATAATAACAGTACTAGTAGCTAACTAGTAGCCGTATGAGTACCGTCCTAACAACAGTAAAACTAATAATTCTGTAGCTCAGAGGCAGACTAACCCAAGTTCATCTTTTTTCAAAATTATCTTTATTTTATTAAAATAACAAAAATTTAGTTGACTTACATTATTAATGAAGAAAATCTAATAGTATAAACTATTTCAAATACGATGTTAAGTAATAGATAATCACATTTATTTTTCAGCTCTCCTTAAAAAGTATCAGAAAGGGACTTGGGTCACGTTGGCTCTCAAGTATAGGCTTAGTAACTAATTTTCCATATATAAATATTTATCAAATATTTATAATATTTATGAAAGAATTGAAACAAATTAATAACCTCAGAGTGCTCTAAGACCAGTAAATTTCATAAATATAAACTTCAAATAGAAAAGTAAGCTCCTACTAAGAAAGACGACTCAAAGCTTCAACCAGAATCAATGAAGGAGCAGAAACGTTAAAGAATCCTCCGACGAAGGTAACAGACAAAGGGAAGAGCATAAAGTCGATTGTTGCCCTCAATTTAGGCCACTAGGTTCGCCGGCAACGAGAATCAAGAAGAATGGGACGATCCCGTCGAATTCAATTAAATCGGATAAAAGGAAGTCGGGACGGTGCTCGTCTTCGTGTCAGAAACAGCTGGAACGAAGGCACGCCGGCGTGTCCGTGAATTTAACCCCCGATGGAGATGGGTTGCACGCCTGCTTTCTTGGCACCTGGCCAACTCCCCTTTGCGTCGACCTTCGTGCCACGGCTTGGAAAACGATCTGAACCCAGGGACATAGCCATCTGGGGTGCGAGACACTCCCCTAATTTCCATCATCGACTTTCCTCGAGCTTAAACCTGTCATTATTGGCTTTCCATAAGTTTCACTCGAAATTTCGTTGTAAGAAAAGGTCAAAATTCGAGAAAAAGAATTTTTGATGAAATATTTTTTTTCAAGTATATTCTATCGTGATTCTTGAAATTATTAGTTGGTCATATCTTGTGTGAATTGTGCACTATACTAATAATAGAACATGTTCTACAAGAAATACACATCTTGAGAATAGTTGAACATAAAAATCAACTTAAAAGATGAAATATTAATACAAGAATTATTAATTAGAGCACGTCGAATTATTTTACTGTAGAATTTTTCGTATCTGAACACCTATTAGCTTAATACTTTAACACCGAATTTTTAATGTAATAATTCTTTTATATCTTCTATAGTTAACACTGGATATAAGGAAATAGGGAAACTCATATTAACCCTTAAAGGGTGTTTTTATCCCTAAGAAATGCAAAATAGTAAAAAAAGTTGGTCATTACTTCTTTTAAAATCCCCTACAAACCTATAAGTTCAAAAAATCAGAATTTTCAAAATACCAAAATTCCCTTGTTAGAACATTGGAAACGACCATATAAAAACTTCAACTATAAAATTTAATTATTATTTTGTAAACACTTCAGCAATTTCTCAATAAATAGATTATATCGATATGAAGAATCTATAAAAGCAATACTGATGGATTCTTCGAGTTCCAGAACTAACTATTTTTATAAATTTTCAATAATAAAATTAATCACTCATCAGAGAGAGTGTATAAAAAGTCACGGAGAACTTTCGTTAAAATTATGTTGAAATTCTGTTTAAACATACGATATTTTATACATATACACCAATCTAATACGACTTCGTAACTATGCTAAAAAAAGCTTTAGTGACTATTCACGTTCAATTTCATTTCTTCTTTCTCGAATTTATTCCTTGCTTCGTATTTGCTAGTGGCCTACATATACGTATACTGGATTTATGGTCAAAGGTGTCTCATGCTTCGAGTTACATAAATTTTGACTCCTTGCCACGCGAGACCGACCTACATTTTCAATATCCTTGCGTCGCTGGTAAGTCGGAATTCCCACCTTTCCACGAACATCCGTAACGAACGTATCAAATTTTTATTTGTTGATTTTTAATTATTTCGACTAGGAGCGGCATACGAAGGACATTTTCCAAAATACATCTCGTAGACCTTCGAACTCCTTTGATATAGTGAACTCAGCCACAAGGACAGGAAGGAAACCGTATATTGAATTCTCGAAGCTTGAAGGTGGGTCATGCCCTCGACGGATCAGGTGCGCCAAAACTGTACGAAACCAGGTCAAAAGGGGACAAAATTAGATGGTCTAGTCCTTGGCTGCTAAAAATATCAAGTTATACATAATACGCCTTCATTTGGTACTATCGAAACGTGTTACGCTTGAAAGTAAATCATATAGGAATGAAATGCCAAAATTCTACCTGTAATAGTGAAAGGATCATGTGGCTACCTAAAAGCCTGAGTAAAGGATATGAATTCAAGAATTTTTTTCACGGAAACTGTAGATAGAGATTCGAATTTTTTTTGCAAGTTCATATGTTTTTTCTTCAATCGAAAAGTTTTGTAAATAATTATTAGAAATAATATTGCTTAAATGAAATACTTAAAATAAGTAGTATTACATTATAGTGGTAGTTATAACTTAAAAAGACAACCTATTTATGTTGAATATTGATATCATTAATTGAAATACCAATTTTTTAAGAGGTATTGGAAATAATTATTTGAAAGATTATTTCATGTACCTCAACTTACATTGATCATATCATTTCTTTACTATTTTTTTAATTATTCTTTAAGGAAAAAATACAAATTAGAAAAGTATAAAAAATTTTTTTTAATTTTTAGACAAATGAATTTTCCCTTATACATATGTTTTGATGAATAAATTTAGACTCACACTCTCTCTAAGATATTAAGACACGGTCGCAGTTACTTGATGGATTAAATATTATGAAAATGATATTCATGTATTTCATTATACTTCAAATCAGAGGAATATATACTTTCATTAATAATTTCAAATTAGTCTCAAAAATATATAATTAAAGTATAACAGACATAACACATTTGTAAAATCAAATAAATATTTCAAATAATATTTCAATAAATACAAAAGCGTATTATTATTTATCATTTTTACCAATTTAAACACAGTTCAAGCAACTAGCTTATGCAAATATTCTTATTTCTTATTTGAACTAGTACTACCACCTAAAATCTAACTAATTTCAAGTACTAGTGTCCTAAGTCTGGTTCTCATATAGGTGTAAGTACTTTTTTCAGATCCCATGTATGACACATGGAATGCAAAACGTGTCACAGCAAATCGAAACCCATAAATATCCACCGCGACATCTGCATACAAAGCACGACTAATACTGAGCAGCCTGTCGACGTAAAACGAGAAGAAAAACGACCCCGATCTAACGGGGTCGCGTTCCCTTCAATTAAACGTGCAAAATGGTAATTGCGTCGCGCTGGAACGCAATGTTTTCGAGGTCGTCCGAGTGAAATACGACCGTGTGTAATTGAAGACACCGACCCGTTTCAAACTGCATTCTACAATCGTGTCGTATGCGTCCGTCCATCCCTCGAAACATCAACTGTTTAGGACGCCAAGATGCATTCGTGCTCGCTACGACAGCAATTAACCTTTCTGTGCGTAGTTTCTGTTGTTGCATTTGCACCTCGTTAGACTACGTAATGCACTAAAGCTCGTCTCTGCTCGCGGCACTTCCTAGTGGTTTTTAATTGTCGAAAGTTTAGCCACGCCAGCGTTTGGAAGGTTGATGGTTGGGAAGTTTGCCGTGTGGCACAGTTGATATAGTAGACACTACAAGAAGATAGGGCGTTGACAAAAATATGGGACATTTCTGCAACATGGATTCTAGACTCCAAAGTAAGGGGAAAAATTCATATAGGTACACGTATTGCACGTGTATTTTAAGAGTGACGCAGCTTTTTTGAGTTAGGAACATGAAGCAACTTAGTAAACCACATTCATGTTGTTATACAAATTTTTCTAACTGAATTTCGAAATTCGAGAGTCTATTCAAAGATTTTCTCAGATGAGTTAGTTAATGAGTTTGCCTGGGATTGATCATTATCAGCAGGCTTTTGAAGAATTTGTACATGGCATGGTACTAAGGAGTACCTACGTAAAGAGTCACTGTTTTTAAAGAGCACTGAGCTCTAACAAAAATTTATTGAAATATTAAGTTTACGTATATTAAATATTTTTTTGAAGTTTAAAGTAGATCGATTTTGTCTCATCGTCAATTTTTGATAATTTATTCTAAAAGAATAAAGCATCTGCTAATATGATATCTAATGGTGCATCTAGACTGATACAGACTGGGATACAATTTTTGGAAATTTCGTATACCTATTGTCTTTTTATCCATTAAACAGAGAAAAAATTGTTGATGCCGTTATGTATTTACAGCAATTGTATTCCAGTCTGAATTTGAAAGTATATTCAATTTATATGTAGTACATACTCTATTTATATTGGGTGTAAACTTAATTAATTCTAAGTTCGTATTAGTTCTCTATTAGACCTGAGTTAGTTCTACACCATACATAACTTAAATCCAAATTTGGATCAAATTTGAAACTTCATTTAATTATACATTCAATCAAGATATAAATTAAATTACAGCTAAAATTTAATCATGTTACCTACTAGGACCATTACAAACTATTTGCAATAAAACAATGAAAGAAATTCATATAAACACATATCCCATCTGTTTTCGTGCATGAAATATAATGAATTTTCTGTTTTAATTTTGTGTTACCTATACTATAACTACTCTTAGAGAAAATGCTCAAAATAGCCACCTTGCATTTTAGGGCAAGCCTATGGTGCTCCATTATCGCTTCAAATACAATCTTATACAATAATACGAAATATTATACAAGTATACAGCGCTAAAAGAAATATTGTCATTGATAGTAGAACTGAACTGATTCATAGAGTATTGTGAAATGTGCTGAATTCTTAAATAGTCATTCAAGATTTTAGGAAGTTGTTCTGCAAATTTACAAAATTCATTATATTTTATAAACGAAGACAAATAGAACACATGTTTATCGAAACTTTTTTCATTGTGTTTAGTACTTTAATCAGCTCCCGAAGTAGATCCCACATATTATGAAACACCCTGTATACAAGATATTCGACAACAGGTGTCAGAAATTTTAAGAGACGATTCTACATGCCAAAATAGGACAAGTCAAGAATAATAAAATTGCGTTTTGAACTTGGTTTCAGAGTTATTAATTGTTGCAAAAACGTCCAAAATTCACGTAAAATGTATCCAAGTCAGGACTTATTCTACTTACTTCAAGTCAGACACTCTCTAGTCAGACACGTTTCACTATTTTCATTTTTGTCATATTTTAGCATATAGAATTACCTCTTAAAATTTCTGACACTTATTGTTGGATACTCTCGCAGATATTTGTAGTATTTTCTAAAGAAATCTGAAATTCTGAGAAAGCAAAAAAATACTAAACATGAAATATTGAAAATCGAAGGTACAACGTCAAACACTTTGGAGTAATCGGACGTCGAAATTCAAATGAACCATGAAAAAGAATTGATAGCCCTTCCATATAAATTGCATCTGTGTCTCAGGAATTTACGACGTGGCAGGCGGTAGCAGGCTACTTTATGAAATTCACCGCAAAAGCTGACCCATAAAGGCCGCGATCATAACAGCGGAAAGAATCGAATGGCTCAGGACATGCGTGCATAAACGATGAACCACGATTTAATGCAGTTCTCGGTGCTTCAATAAACACTGGCCACCGTGCACACTATTCTACATTATATGCACACCACGAGAGTAGATGGAATGCACTTTAAAGCCACCGGCGCGAAGGCTTCACGCTGATGGTTCGCCTCTCGTGATAAACTTCATTATACAGCATATCGATTCTGATTTCCATAAATTCTTGGAAGTTTGCCTTCGTCGCTAATTTTTCGTTTATATCTCTCAAATGACCTTTTTGGACAAGTACTAAGTTATCGTTTATGTAACAGATGTTGTATTTAGAAAGTAATACTGTTGCTCAAAGTTGAGGAATGACAGTGGTAAAAGAAGATGAAGATTAACAGAGTAATGATGGTCTTTTGTTTATAACTACTAGAGAAACGAATATGAAGCTTTCCATAATCTCCTTAATATTCATTGAATAGTATTTCCACCATTAGCAATTGAGACATAAAAAAATAGAAACCATGAAAAGGGAGATAAAATAGTGAAGAACCAAGTTCTTCATAATACCTAGAAAATGGAAGTAAGATTAATGTGTCACATTTTTTATTACAATATTTAGAGTTAAACACTGAAAACTGTATACGTCATAGTTCAAAAATTTAGAGTCACTTACTAACTCTTAAAATTATGCTATATAAGATATTCAACAATAGGTGTCACAAATTTTAGAAAGCGATTTTACACGCTAAAATAAGACGAAGATTAAAAATGACAAACATGAGTACGATATTTCGTTTCAGAGTTATTAATCACTGAGAAAACATCTGAAATGTACCTGGCTTGGAGCATATTCTACTGACTTCGCTGTGTCTGACCTGGCTAAAGCACGTCGACAGTAGAATAAGTCCTGCCAAATCAGACACATTTCACGCGAATTTTAGGCGTTTCCTTAACAATTAATAATTCTGAAACGAGTCTTAAACGCAGTTTTACATTCTTGATTTTTGTCCTATTATGACATCTAGAATTACCTTTTAAAATTTTTGATGCATGTTGTCAAACATTCTGCATGGCAAAGTACTTTTAATAATATTTACAATTTCTTTCATTTCAACACAATAGAAAATATTTAAATTATTATTTAAATTGCGTGTTCAACAAGAAACCTTGATGTTTCTTAAGTTTAAAAGTGATTTCAAACTTTTAGCCTCTAGTATATGTACAAACTAAAAGTCTACTTTCTGAGTTGAAATCTACTTACAGAGGAAGTTAGGAAACCCAAAAACTGTGAAAATTTGAATTGAAGTAGAATAGTTCAGTCACAACACAGACTTGTCTTTTCCTTTTGAGAGGTGAACTCGCCACTTATGCCAGTCTTTTACTAACTCACGACAACATACAATTTCCAAAACTAGCTCTAACAATATTAATTTTTTAAAAAGCCAGAGTCGTTACAGATGAAATTCTAATGGTGCGTCTAATAAAGCGAGCGAATGCTCGTTCTTCTCCTACTTTAACAAAATTCAAATGACACGAGCATTCTTTCATTCAGTTATTGATTTTATTTATTTATAATTGAATTTTGCTGGAGATGAAAGAAGAATGAGCATTCATTCACTCGATTTAAACGCACCATAAGATCAACAAATTAGAAAGTGACTTCAGCATCACCCTATACATCAGTTATAACATCCTATGTGGTTTGAAGAAGTCGACCAGCGGATCGTTATTACCTCGTCACGGAAATCGTTGCGTCAGCTGATAATTAAGGAAGAGGATGTTCGATAAAGCAGCAACTCATCGTCGCGGTGAACCCCAAGAATAGAGGAGGACATAGGTCGTGTAGAGACGATATCGCAGCCTCTCCTAAGCGATTCTCGATATCTGATAAAATGTTTCGCTCAGCCTTGGGAAGGGGAGGAGTGAAGACTGCAATACGTAGAGCAACAGGCGTCAATGTGCGCCAGTGCCATCTCGTTTTCGTTTCAAATTCTTACGAGAGGAACTTCAACGACGACGTGTTTATCGGACAGACGAGATAGGGGACAAAACATATGGCGAACGAAGAGGATGTGGAATGAGAACGCAACAGTTCTCTGCTGTTTTTCCACAGCTGAAGATAAAACTGATCTAAAAGTGATGGAAGAGTGCTTTTTCCTGTTACTCTGGCCCTGGATAGGTTGAGCTATGGCTGATGGCTGCTGATGGATGAGAGAAATGTTAGCTGATGTTCCTGAGGGCATGCAAAAAATATATGGGACATTTAGGTGATTGCTGGAGAAGGCAATAAAAGTAAAGTTAGGGGAAGGTGGTAATAGAGGGCTTTATATCCTACGAATGAGAGACCACTGTGAACGATGGATATTTATAATGGAGTCTTGTCCATATAGAAAATTGCCGAATATCATGACCTAATTTTTCTCAAGCAATTCAAGCGAATTCGATCAAATTTTTACTGAATACTTTACTAATACCCCTGAGTAAACTGAAAGTATGCTTTTTTAATAACTTTTTGAAAAAAAAAAAAACAGTTACGTGATGTTTCACATGCATTCTTTAGAAAGTGGTGAATGGCCAGTTTTTGTTGTCTAAATAAAGAGATTATTTTTGAACTTTTTTATGATAGAATTTAAAAGCTTATAGTCACAATCAATAAATAACATGCTGGAATTATAATAACGAATAAAAAATGCATGTACAACACGAGTGATGTGAGAAATATTTGAAAATATACGTCGGTTTGTATTTTATATGCACATACATTTTTGTATTATTTATCGGAAAGATTAATTTTAAAGCTTGTATTGCTTACAATTATACATTTTTCGCTTCTTTTGGTGAGTACTACAAATTCTTAAAATTGTAGACGGTTTCTTTAATACCCTGTATATGCAAACTCATATTTTGATGAATGTAACTCGAAACATGGAATTTCACCCTTCCAATAATGTAAACGTGTATTCCAAATATTTTTGCATATTACGTATAGGCTGTATTTTTCGCGGGTTTAAATTTCCCATAAATGCATAAACATTCACAATGCATTTATAAATAACAGTGAGTCA